>NC_053435.1:20540594-20840594 GCF_007990345.1 Gossypium hirsutum | reverse complement strand
TAGGAGCATCGAATTCACCAATTCTAAAGAGAAACCGTCCATAAATACATTAAGCATGGGGTAAAAATATGTATAAATTACGGTTTATCATTTCTACAAAACAAACTGCCACCGAAATTGAAAGACCCAGGAAGCTTTACTATACCCTGTAACATTGGTGAATCTTACTGTGGTAAAGCTTTTTGTGATTTAGAAGTAAGTATCAACTTGATGCCTAAGTCTATTTTCAAGATGCTAGGGATAGGTGAAGTAAGACCTACAATTGTGACGATTCAGCTAGCGGATCGATCTTTAGTATATCCCAAGGGAGATTGAGGATGTTTTCGTAAGAGTTGATAAATTTATTTTTCCTGCTGATTTCATTGTCTTAGATTTTGAAGCAGATAAGGAAGTGCCAATCATCCTTGGAAGACCTTTCTTAGCCACGCGAAGAATGCTAATTGATGTGCAAAAACATGAACTCACCATGCGAGTTCAAGATGATCAGGTAACCTTTAACATTATTAAAGTGATGAAATTTCCCGATCCAATAGAAGGGTGTTCAGTTATGGAAGAGATAGAAACCTTGGTTTCTATGGAAGGAAATTTTGAAGATCCATTAGAAAAAGCCTTAGTTCTTCACCCTTTGGAGGATGAAGAAGGTGAAAAAAACATGGCTTTGATTGAAGTCAATCTGAGAAATTTTATTCAATCCACACATTTGAACCGTTGGAGTTAGAAGTCATAGAATTTGTGCAACCCAAGTTGTTAATTGAAGAACCACCTAAACTCGAACTAAAGGTGCTTCCTTCCAATTTAAAATACATTTATTTAGGTGACTGTTCCAGTTTGCCTGTCATTATTTCAGCAAAACTGACGAAAGATCAAAAGGAACAACTAATTACTATTCTAAAGAAATTTAAGAAAGCAATTGGTTGGACCATAGCTAATATTCGAGGTATAAGCCCTTCTTTTTGCATGTATAAAATTATTCTAGAAGAAGGTGAAAGAGCTCAAATTGATGGGCAAAGGAGGCTTAATCCTATTATGAAAGGAAGTGATCAAAGGAAGTGATCAAACGATTGTTGAAAATGAGCATAACGAGTTGATTCCAATGAGAACTGTTACTGGTTAGAGAATTTGTATTGATTACAGAAAATTGAATAAAACTACTCGGAAGGACCATTTTCTGTCGCCTTTTATGGATCAGATATTAGATCGACTGACAGGTACTGAATTCTATTATTTTTTAGATGGCTATTCGGGATATAACCAAATAGTTGTAGCTCTGGAGGACCAACATTAAACAACCTTTACTTGTCTATATGATACGTTTGCTTTTAGGCGAATTCCTTTTTGTTTATGCAATGCACCTGTAACATTTCAACTATGCATGATGGCAATATTCACTGATATGGTTAAAACTTTTGTTGAGGTTTTCATGGATGATTTTTCTGTTTTTCGTAACACTTATGATATTTGTTTAAGTAATTTGGCTAAGGTACTGAAGAGATGCAAGAGACGAATCCTGTCCTTAACTAGGAAAAATGTCATTTTATGGTTAAAGAAAGGATTGTCTTAAGGCATAAAATCTCGAAGAGAGGAATTGAAGTTGATAAAGTAAAGGTGGACGTAATTGAAAGATTACAGGCCCAATTAATATGAAAGGAGTCAGAAGTTTCTTAGGCCATGCCGATTTTTACCGAAGGTTTATCAAAGATTTCTCAAAAATTTTTAAACCGTTACGTTTGTTGTTAGATAAAGATACAATGTTTGATTTCAACAAAACATGTTTGGAAGCTTTTGAAGATCTAAAAAAATAGTTAATCTCAGCCCCAATAATCGTTACACCTGATTGGAGCTCACCTTTTGAGTTAATGTACGATGCAAGTGATTATGTCGTTGGAGTTGTGATGGGTCAAAGAAGAAACAAAGTGCTTCACCCTATTTACTATGCAAGTAGAACTTTGACTGGAGCCCAACTCAATTATATGGTCATTGAAAAGGATGCAAGTAGAACTTTGACTGGAGCCCAACTCAATTATATGGTAATTGAAAAGGAGCTCTTTGCTATAGTTTTCGCTTTTGACAAATTTCGCTCATATCTTATAGGTACCAAAGTTACAATATTTACTGACCATGTGGCCGTTAAATACTTGCTCATGAAGAAAGATACGAAACGAGGCTAATTCGTTGGATACTTTTACTCTTTGAATTTGACCTTGAGATCCAAAACAGAAAAGGCGTCAAAAATCAAATAGCTAATCATCTGTCGAGGCTAGAACAAGATGAGGTAACTCGATCAAGTGTGCCTATAAACGAGAATTTCCCAGATTAACACTTATTTGAGGTAAGTTGAATTCATGAAACATCTTGGTTTGCTAATTTATCCAATTATCTTGCATGTGGAATAATTCCTTGAGAAATGACATTCTAACAAAGGAAAAAATTCCTTCATGATAGTCAGTATTATTTTTGGGAGGATTTTTTTGTTTAAATAGTGTGCAGATAATATAATCCAAAAGTATGTAGCTGAAAGTGAGATTGCTAAGATCTTGTATCATTTCCATTCATCTCCAAGCGGGGGACACTTTGGTGGTTCATTATCTGCAGCAAAGATTTTGCGAGCAAGTTTCTTTTGGCCTACACTATTTAAAGATGCTTATGCTTATGTGAAGAACTGTGATAAATGCCAAAGGATCGGAAATATATCAAGGAGGAATGAGATGCCCTAGACAACATTTTGGAGATTGAATTGTTCAACGTATGGGGCATTAACTTCTTAGGCCCATTTCCTTCTTCATATGGGAACAAATACATCTTAGTTGTTGTAGACTACATATCTAAGTAGGTTGAAGCTGAAGCATACCCTACAAATGATGCTAAGGTAGTCATGTAATTCCTACATAAGCATGTGTTTACACAATTTGGGACACCAAGAGCTATTATTAGTGATGAAGGTTCTCACTTTGTGAACAAATGGCTTAAATGGTTACTTGCCAAATATGATGTGAAGCACAAGATTGTTACTGCCTTTCACCCCTAGTCTAATGGACAAGTTGAAAGAGTGAACCGTGAAATCAAAAGTATCCTTGAAAGGGTAGTATGTGCTAGCAGAAAAGATTGGTCTCGAAGGCTCGATAATGCATTATAGGCCTATCAAACAACATTTAAGACACCATTAGGAGTAACTCCTTATTGGTTAGTCTTTGGAAAGGCATGTCATTTGCCATTAGAGTTGGACAATAGAGGTCAGTGGGCTTTGAAGCAGTTGAACTTTGATCTTATGCAAGTTGGTGAGAGAAGGATGTTACAACTTGATGAGTTAGAAGAGCTAAGTTGTTTTCCTATGAGAATACCAAAATGTGTAAAGAAAGATCAAAGAGATGGCATGATAGTCATATACAACCTCGCGAGTTTAAAGAAGGTCAGAAGGTTTTGTTGTTTAATTCAAGGTTGAAGTTATTTCTTGGGAAGCTTAAATCCTGATGGAAATAACCCTATACCATCTACCGAGTTTATCTTTATGGAGCTATTGAATTATATGACAATTACGAAGGTACTGTAACACCCCAAACCTAGCCTGGACGTTATAGCCGAATCTGGCAATGCCACATTGAAGTGTTTTTCGTAAAGTGTGATATCATTTAAAAAAAACCCATACTCTATTTAACCTCTTTGTGTGATCTTTAAGATGATTCTAAGACATGTCGTTCATTTTCAAAATGTAAGTCATTTGTCAAAAAGTTAATCATATTAAAATGTCATTAATTTTTAAAATGTTATTTCTTGCAGAAGCTCTTAAAACAGGTTGCGTATTCGTGGTATCTTTGAAAAACATTTATCTTTTTAAAAACCCGCATCTTTTCCTACTACTAGCAGTTATAAATCAAAACAAATAAAAATCTCAAATTAAAGTAAAAATCCATAAAGGCCTTATTACAGCAAAATACCCAAAATGAAATTACTTATAATCTAAATCAAATATGAAAATTTATGTGGTTGGGTGGCCACCTTTGAGTCCCTCGTAGCACCGATTCGACTAAGTCTGGGGATTACCTACGTAGATAAATAGAAGGGTAAGTTTATGAAAACTCAGTGTGTAATCCCATATCAAACAACCATACAGTGAGTAAATACAGTCTGGGCCTAAGCCCATTTCAATAATGGTCCAGTTTCAGTTAGGGCCTTAGCCTAATACAGTATCAGTATTAGTTTGGGCTTGAGCCCAACTCAGTGACAGTAACGGTACAGATCTGTGATCAAGAAATCCTACCCAACCAGCCTCTACAATTCATCTCCGTCCAACCCTACACTCCATGTAGGGATAAAATCAACCCACCCATCCCTACACTTCAAGTAGTACCGGTTGCGGCACTAAACAGTATTTGCAGCAGAGCTGCCAATACAATACACTTCCTCCAATCATATTAAACCCATCCACATACAAAGCATCAGGCAACATGTCATGTCATAGCATAATATTACACATGTACTCAATGCAGTTAAAATAGCATGCTAAGATATAGTCATACATCACACAGGGGCAAAATAGTCATTTTATCAAATAGGGGGTCTAGGTAAACTTATCGACCCAATAGTAGGTCCACAGTCATCTCGGGCGACCCGTGCAACCTTAACAGTCAAACAGTGAAAATAGGCCCATGGTCCATATTGTGGGCCCATGTGGGCCTACACAGCCCATAATGGCCTTGGCTTGCGTATTACACTGCTTGGCCCAATAATTTCCACACGTCCGTGTGGTTTACCCATGTAGGGCCCACATGCTCGTGGGGCCCACACGGCCCAATATGGCCCAACCCATGACTTTGCACATGGTTGGCCTTGTCAATCATACGCCCATGTTTAGCCAAACGGGCTACCATACAGGTAGTTGGACGCTTGTGTGGTGATGACTATACACGTTTTTCAGCTTTTTGCCAACTTATGATTAGAGGCAGTGTTTTCACACACCTTGACTGTTCTGTCGCCTAACTACATGCGAGCACTCCAGGTACCTATAATGGATCAAGTTGCCATTCAATTAATCACTATACAGTCTAATTAATCTAAACCAAACAACATATTCAACTTCCAATGGAACAATCCATACCATCAATCCAATAACAGAAGATTCCCCTTCCTACCGCGTCAATGACGATATCCAGTCCCTCAATCGACTCCTAATCAAAACAATAAACAACCTTTTAAACAAAACTAACATAAAGTAACAGCGCAGTGAAGAATCGAATACTTACCAAAAGAATGCTAAGAATCGTGAAGCAAATGATAACCAACAAAACAAAGAGAGGAGAAGGAAAACACGATTTCGATAGCAAGGATAGACAAAACAAAAATCAACAAGAGAAAAACAACAATATCTAGGCAAGGAGGAGAAAAAGAAGTAATGTCAAAAATTTAGAAAGCAATAAGGAGAAACGGATTTTGCAAAAAGAGAAAGAGAGAAGGGGAACACTAGGAGGAGGTTTAACGAAGAGGGAAAAATGACAGCAAAATAAGGAGATTAAAGTCAAAAGAAAACAAAAAAGGGGTGGGGGAGAGAGGGTATTTGGCCAAAGAACAAAAGGAGAGAACGACTATTAGAGGAGTAGAGGAAGAAAAAGAACTCGGTAAGCAAAAGAAACTGCAAGGAAGAGCCAAAAAAAGTAAACGAAGACGAAATATTCCAGCAAAAACCCTTAGCACAATTCGACCTCCAAAGGTGAAAAAAAAGGTTAACAAAAACAGAAAATGGAGAGAACAACGAACCCAAGCCGAAATCTTGAGAGGCAGGAGTTCACATTCGGCACCAACACTCCCACTCCTATCAAAATCCCATATTTTCCTCCCTAAATCACTCAAAACCATCCACTCCTCCCTCAACCACCTAATTCAAATTCCACAAAAACTCTTAAGTAGTTCAGGTTGACCAAAACTCCCACACGGCCTTAGTAGCAAAATAAAACGCTTCCTTGCGCATAGCAAGACTCGAACTTCAAACCTCAGGTTATAGTAACACGCCACTTATCCCCTAGACCAACAGGCCCTTTCTGACATAAAATACCCACATTTATTTAAAAGCCTACTGACTAGAGACAGGGTTTATTCATTTAAAAACAAAACTTTTACACAAGCCAAGGCTTGAACCCAAGACTTCTCAGACACTCCTAGAACACTTAAGCACTGAGGCAAACACTCATTTGTGTAACACAAACATACAAAAATAAACATTAAGGATTTTTGGGGCATTACAGGTACGTTTAAAGTTAATGGTCAATGTCTCAAACACTGTTGGGATGGTGATGTTAAGCGAGTTGAATCCTCATTCAAATTAACAGACCCTTGATTTTTCATGAACTCGTTTTATAAATAAATAATTAATTAGAATTTATTTTCTTAACTTATTGCATTTAATTAATTCTATCTAAAGAGATTGGAACTTAAGCGGGACCGCTGTGACCCTTCCAACCTTTCCTGGGAATTAGTTTAATGTAATTTGTTAAGAATAAATTTTCTAATTGAGATTTTAAATTTTTAAGTTTCATTTGTTTTGTTTAAATTTTAAATTTTTATGTAAATAAAGGGGGTCAAATTTTTCCCAAGTACTAATCAATTTTTTTTGAGTAAGTTGTAGATACAATCTGAGTTTGAGGCCCAAGATAGCAAAAAAGAGGAAAAAAATCAACACTTTGCTGCCACTCCCATTACTTGCCTCCTAAGTAACCCTAATGTAACTAAATGTTCGCTACATGTTGCCCTAATTCTTCCCTATATAAACCCCTCTCCATTCTACTAAATTTCATATCCCTCAAAACAATTTGCTTAACCCCTAAAAAATCCCTAAATCATTCTTTTTTTCTGTCAGCCTCAAATCCCGAAAGAAACCCTAGTTATCTTCCCTTTTTGCCGAAGCATCGTATTGCTACCGCAAATTGACGTTGTCACCACCACACACTATCATTGCTATCACACGCCGTCGTTGTCGCCACACCATCCTTGCCATCGCAAGATTTTCGTCGTAGCAAGTCCTTACCCACCTTATTGATTTCTCTTTTCCCCTTTGTGTAGAAACTTTGCCAAATTCTCAAGAAAAGATACCATGTCTTGCAAAAGAACCAGATCTTCAAAGACTACTCCTGAAAATAAAATTTTGATCAATGAAGAAGTGAAAGAGAGATTTGATTTAATCTTCAAGCATCAACCTATGATGCCAGAAAAATATTTTAACTTGAAGAGTAATGATTTGATGGCTGTTCTTATACCGATTAGAAAGAAAATCAATGCTCTCAAGTGGGAACAATTTTTTGGGAACGATTTTTTTATGCTCGTTCACTTCCTGATGATGAACTACTTCAAGAATTCTATGCTAGTTTGACTATGCAAGATGCTACTGAGGTCATCGTTCGAAAGAAAAAGGTACCTCTTACTTCTAAGTCTATCAATGATTTGTTTAACTTACCTGATGTTGAAGAAGATGAGTACTACCCTATGATGAACAATATCAATTGGGATTTTCTTCAACAAGTGCTTGATGTTGTGAAAAAACCGAGATCCCAATGGATTATAAGAAAATTTGGCAGCCATTCTTGCCAAAGGGAATACTAAAACCGGTAGCAAAGGCATGGTTTTATTTCGTTCACTATAGTTTTATGCCTATCTCACATAGTTCCACCATCTCAATGGAATGGATGCTCTTGTTATATGCAATTTTGGAAGAAAAGTCCATTAATGTTCGAAAAATTATTCTCAAGAAGATTCATGATTGGGCTAAAAAGAAGACAGGAAGTGCTATTTCCCATCATTAATCACTTCACTTTGCTTAAGGGCTCATATTAAAACACAAGCAAATCTGAAGAGGCGATATGTTCAAGAATGATTACAAATCATGATCTTGAAAGGTTAGTAGAGAAGGTACAAGTGCTGAATCAAGGCAAGCAAAAAGAGCCAACTGAGCCAGATATCAAGGAGTCAACAAAGGAAACTGAAAATGAAGCTAATTCAGTTACAGACACTAAAGAAGAAGAATCTGACAAGGAACCAAACATTCTTAAACTAGTTGAAGGATCTATAACCCCTGAACCAAGGGTTGAGCTAGAAGACGAACCTGTCAAGCTAAGTGTTGAACCTGAATCTACAACTCCTATGCCGACCTCTGCAAGTGCTTCAAAGAAATCAGAGTTGTCAATTTTGATGGATATGTGCAAGTTCATGCATAATCAACAACAAACTTACTGGAAACATGCAAAAATTATGACTTAATTCAAAATACTTTTAAGAATATCTCTAATACTTTTGTTCCTGAGTTCCCAGATGCTATCTTTGAGACATGGATGGAAGATACTGACTATGCAAGCGGAGTTGGAGCTGGAAAAGAAAAGGGGAATGGGTCAGAAAATTAAAAGAGGGGATTCTTGTCTTCTTATTTATTTAATTATTTTTAGGTCTTTAGGAATTTATTTCTTTTGTAATTACGATTTAATTTCTACAGAATAAAACATAGCAAGTATGAATAAACATAATCTTTAGAAAGAAAAAGACTAAGTGATGTGGTAATGGGAATGAACATGTCTAGGATTGGGTTATTAGGAAAGACTTAGTAATTAAGCAGTCTGAATAACTCACCTCTCTTTCTTTACAACCCTACCTGGTGTTCAGTTTTTATTCTTTGCTTTGTTCTTGCTATGAGGACATTGCTTCTTTTTAAAGGGGGTAAGGCAAATAAATTGCTCAAATTTTTAGATTTTTCAAGTATGTTTCAATCATTTCTTAGTATGTTTTAATAAATGAATGTTTAGAGACATTTTTTTGTCAGTGAGATAGTTTGTATGTAAGAATGAATGATAATTTTATCTGTAACATCCCGAAATAGGGCCTGAACAGAACAATGGTTGCGAAACCACAAATTTGAGGTAGAAAATTTATTTTATTATTATTTTGAGGTTCATGATATGATTGCATGATTGTGTGAAAATTTCGTGATGAAATTCTATGCATAAAGTGCTTAAGTTGAGATTAGGGACTAAATCGAATAATTTGCAAAACTTGCATTCTAGAAGTTTTTAGTATGAAATTGCTTTGGAATGTTAATGAGGAGGTCTTAAATAGCAATTTGACCAATTTCTAAGTCTATGGACAAAAATTGGACATGGATGGAATTTTTGGAAAGTTTAGTAGTAACGGCATTTTGGTCATTTAGTTATTAAAATGAATTAAAAACAAAATTAAAAGCCAATTTTTGTCCATCTTCTTCATTAGGACGAAATTTCAAGGGTTCTCCATAGCTAGGGTTTGTTTCAAGCTTTCAAACTCCATAGTAAGTGATTCCAAGCCCTGTTTTAATGATCTTTACGTTTTTGGAGTCCCGATAACTTGATTAAGCTTATTCTAGCAATAATTCAACCTAGGGTTCATATTTGGAAAAATACCCATAGGTGAAATTTGTGTATTTTGGTGTTTTATGATAGAATATGAGGTTTTAAATTATGTTAGACAACTTGTGCTACTCGGTTTTAAGTGAAAACGAGTAAAAAGGCTTAATCGGTAAAAATACCTAATAGTCATAAGTACATGTTAGAGTGTGAATTTGATGTTGCCATAGAAGGGAAAAATGATCAGCATGTCATAAAACATAAGAATAGGGGATGGAGTTTAATTTACGAGCCTTGGGGAAAAAGTGCAAATATGTGAAAGTTTAGGGGCAAAAATTTAATTTTTCCAAAATTTGGGTCAAGGACTGTTTTAATAAATGTGAGTATTAAATAAGCTAAATTTTTTTATTATAGATCAAGAAGAACAAAATCCGAAGTTAGACCGGGGAAAGAAAAAGATAGTGGACTAAGTCGATATAGTTGATCGTATTTTGTTTCGAGGTAAGTTTGCGGTAAATAAATGCAATATTCTTATTTTATGTTCATTTTGTTAATTTCCAGCATGTGTATATTTATTTTATGAAATTATTCAAAGAAGACTCAAGCATGAATTGACGGAGAAGTAATTTCAGAAAGTCCCGGTTGAACCTTAGGAATGTGTAGGATACAAATGTCATGACATTAGGGTTTAAGGATACCATGTAAGACCATGCCAAGGCATGACAATTGGTAAGGTCTCTAAGGCAAGGAAATCATGTAAGACCATGTCAAGACATGGCATTGATAAGTTACTATAAGACAAAGGTCCCATGTAAGACCATGCCAAGGCATGGCATTGGTGAGTTCATAAGGCAAGGATACCATGTATGACCATGTCAAGACATGGCAATGGTAAGTTTCAAAAGGATACCACGTAAGACCATGACAAGTCATGGCAATGGTAAGGTACCCGTGTATCCTTAGTATTCCAAATGGTTCAACGGGAAAATTTAAAGAGAGTATCAAGGTAAGGTAAGGTAAGATGAGTTATACTAAAAAGGTAAGACAAGTTCATGCTAGAAGAGCAAAGGTAAGTACATAATGTTCATGTATGCTTGATAAGGAAAAAGGTAAGTAAAATGTATTAATAAATTTGATTAAGTAAGTAAGTATTTAAGTAAGTGGGTAAGTGAAGAAGTTTAAAATATGTCTATGACAATTAATGAAGTTGCATTATGTAGTATCATGTCAACTAGTAAGATAATTCTTATGAATGTTGTTATTTATTTGCATGCAAACTTACTAAGCTTAATGCTTACCCCATTTATTTTCCTTCTTTTTATAGTTTTGTCAAGCTAACTCGGGAATTGTAAAGTACGTCGGAGGTCCGGGCACACTATCATGAGGATTATTTTTGGTATAGCTAGATGTTTCATTTTGAGTATGGCATGTATAGCATCGTAGCCATTTTGTGTGTATGATCTTATGATATGGCTAATGATTGGTATGTAAATGCTTGATAATGATTAGCTGTTGGAATGGCTAATCAAAGACATGTTTGGTGTTATGTATGCCTAAATGCTAGTTATTCCGTGGAAATCATGAAAAAGGTGAAATTAGCACAAAACAGAATCAGACAGTAGCAGTGACGTGAATTTGAAAAATCACTAAAAATAGTAGAAATGGAATTAAATGATGAATAAGTTATGAAATCAAAGATTATTATGTCTATTTTCAAATGGAAGAAACAAAATAGGTAAATGAGATATTTAAATTTTTGTGAAATAGGGCCAGAGCGATTTCTGGATCCCCTGTTCTGACTTTGGAAATTCACCAAAACTTGTAAAAAGATAATTAGAAGTCATTATTTACATGTACAGATTCCTTATTGAGTCTAGTTTTATGAGGAACAAACTTCATAGTCATTGAAATTCTATATAGAGAGATATTTGATTCGTAATATACAGAGGTCAGAGCAGTCGAACCCTGAAACAGGGGAGACTTTAACTAATAAACTGTACCAGTTGGCCTGACCAAAAATTCTAGAAAAAAATTAGTTGATAGATATATGAGTCTAGTTTTAGGAAAAATTTACGGAATTAGATTTCGAGTTTCGTAACTCGAGATATGAATTTTTTAAGCTACTGTGACGCAGATTGCTAGCTTGACTAGAAATTTTAAAAATAAATTGTTTGAGCTATTTAAGTAATGAATTAAGTCCATTAACACCTCGTGTTCGACTCCGGCGACGGTCTCGGGTATGGGGCGTTACATTATCTGAGTGAAAGTATGTTATCATGAAGAATGGAATGCTTGTATGACCTTAGCCTTAGTAATATTTACCATGAAAACTTGGTTTCTTTTGAGATTAGACATGCATGAAGGTTTATATCTTTAGAATTGAATAACATTCTTGAGGCGAAATCCTAGGGGACATAAAAATCTAAAATGATATAGGCACTATTTCTTTGGATTGTTTGAGCCTTTTCAAGCCAACCCTATGATATTAGACCCTTGAAACTGTAATTTTGAGCTTAAAGGCCTGTTTATTGCAATGAACCTACATTATAAGCCACATTACCATCTTTTAAAGTTATCCTAATTTTGTGCACCCATCTTAACTAAATTTGTTTTGGTAATCAACATTTGAGGGAATTTTCAAAAAGATGTATGTGCTCATGCTAAATAATAATAATAATAATAATAATAATAATAATAATAATAAACAACGAAAGAGCGAAGAAAAGTTTACTCAGTCTCCAAAAAGGAAAAATAATAAGCTTGAGTTCAAAATAAGTTTGGGGGTGTTCCAAAGGTTCACTTAAAGAAAAAGGTTGTATTTTGAGAAATTCAAGACAAATTTAAAGGTTAAGATTTTGAAACCGAAATATCTCATCTCTTAAAATCCCAACCTTTAATCGAGCCCTATTACAACCTTATAAAAGACCCATTGATTTGATGATTATGTCACCTACATTAGTGGAGAGGAAGTATTAAGTTCAACATATGAAGATCATAAATAAGCCTTATTATTGTTTGCTTGACTGATAAGAAATTATGTTGAATGAAGAATGTTATCCATGGCTGTGAGTTGGCATATTTTGAAACTTAGTATAAAATTCTATATATGTTTGCATATGAATTACTTGTTGATAAAAAAGATTTATAAACATGAAGTTAATAATGCAAGATTATGGGACAAAGATTGATGTTGCTTGCACAGTTAGCAATTTTGCCTTAGCAAGACCTTTTTGTTGTGCATAAACATTACTCAGGACGAGCAATGATTTAAGTTTGGGGGTGTGTAAACTAAAAAATATATAGGATTTTTCCTATGTGATTTATCACCTTTTTACTTAAATTCATTGTTAAAACTAAGTAATTGTTTAATAAATTAATGAAATATGTGAAAATATGAAATTAGGACATAGAATTTATTAAAATGTGATTTTATGCTTTGTTATATAGTTTTCATGCATAAAATGGCTTATTTTATATTGATTTGAACATATTACATTTTTTAAGACATAAAATGGGTCATGCATGATTAAATTAAATAATAAAATATAAAATTATATTTAGTAAATCATTTTAAAATATTTCATTAATAATATGGATTGTAATTAATTATTTAAATTAGATAAATTTTATTCTTTGGTCCTTTAACTTATTGATTTATTTTGGACAGGTCTAATAGCATTGTTGGATTACAAAAACTGTCCAAATTGAAGACCAAGTCAACCCAAATTCGGCTACACATGACTATCCACTTAAACCACTTTTTGGTTTAATTACACAAGGTCCTTGCATTGTTGAAGAAATTAGAGATTTGCCCAAGATTTACATTTGACCGAGTCTCAGTCCTGAGTTATTCTGGCATTTAAATTGCTTAAAAATAAAGCAAAATTCAGCCCAAATTCCACTAATTGTGGCCGGCCACTCATGGAAGAAGTTTGAAGAGACTAAACCAAGCTATTTTTAGCAAACTACCCACCTCTCTTCACCTATAAATAAGACCCCTTCATTCCCTCATTCATCATCCCTCATCCCTCATCCCTCATCATTCTCTCTTCTCTCTCAATTCTCTTAGCATTTTTCATTCCCCACACCTAGCATCATCTATTCATAGAGATTTTAGCAATTAAGCCTCTTAAAGAGCCCTTGATCTGCCACCTTGAAGAGCCATCAACAAATAAGCAGAGCAAAGGAGTGAAGGAGCCTCGTCGGTCAGAGTCTTGGGTGACAGCCACTTTGATTTGGGTTTAATCTTTTCTTTTCTTTAATTTAATCTGAAAATGTTTGCTATGTGTTCTTTGTTCTTGTTTACAACAATGTTAGCTTAATTTCATTTAAGCTAGGATGATTACCTTGATTAAATAATATTTATTTGATTCATGCTTATAATGTTTCTGCCTCAATCGATCATGTTTTCAATTAAAATCAAGTTTGTATTTCTAACTTCAACGATTCAAATCATGTTAGTTGAACATAGTCCTTTTAGTTGGCTTCCATCAAAGCCATACTTTCCCTACCTTCTTCATCTTCCAATGGCTCAGAACCTAAGGTGTTTTCCAATGGGTATTATACAAAATTATTCTCCCATTCCATGAAACTAAGGTTTCTAACTCCTCTATTACTGAACATTCCTTTGATCCGATCAGAAAATTTCATTACTTTAAGAACATTAAATGTTATCTGCTCATCTTGAACTCTCATTGTAAGTTCACCTTTTTGCACTTCTATTAATGTTCATCCTGTGGCTAGGAAATGTCTCCCATGGATTGTAATATCCCGAATTAGGGCCTAATCGGAATAGTGGTTTTGTGACCATAAATCTGAAATAGAAATAATTATTTTATGATTATTTTGAGGTCTATGATATGATTGCATGATTGTGCGAAAATTTTGTGAAGAAATTCTATGCATAAAGTGCTTAATTTGAAGTTAGGGACTAAATTGAATAAGTTGCAAAACTTGCATTCTAGAAGTTTCTAGTATGAAATTGCATTGAAATATTAATTAGGAGGTCTTAAATAGAAATTTGACCAATTTCAAAGTTTATAGACATGAATGGAATTTTTGGAAAGTTTAGTAGTAGGGCATTTTGGTCATTTAGGGGTAAAATGAATTAAAATACAAAATTAAAAGCCAATTTTGCTCATCTTCTTCACCATGGACGTGTATACCAAGGGAGACTCCATGGCTAGGGTTTCCAAGCTTCCAAGCTCGATTGTAAGTCTGTTCTAGCCTCGTTTTTAATGATTTTTACGTTTTTGGAGTCCCGGTAACTTGATTTAGCTTATGCTAACAATAATTCAACCTAGGGTTCATATTTGGAAAAATACCCATAGGTGAAATTTGTGTATTTTGGTGTTTTATGATAGAATATGAGATTTTAAATTATGTTAGACAACTTGTGCTACTCGGTTTTAAGTGAAAACGAGCAAAAGGGCTTAATCGGTAAAAATACCTAATAGTCATAAGTACATGTTAGAGTGAGAATTTGATGTTGCCATAGAAGGGAAAAATGATCAGCGTGTCATAAAAAATAAGAAAATAGGATGAAGTTTAATTTCCGAACCTTGGGGCAAAAGTGCAAATATGCAAAAGTTTAGGGGTCAAAATGAAATTCTTTAAAAATATGATTTTTGGACCCGCATGAATAGTGTGACTAATTATTAGGCTAAATTTGATATTATAGATGAAGGAAATCGAGATTCGGGCTTAAATCGGGAAAAAACAAGGTTATGGACTAAAATGGTAAATTGTTGTTTCTGGATTGAGGTAAGTTCGTATGATAATAATAATGCAATGTTATGTTTGAATTATATTTCTTACTATTACTGCATATATTTTATGATTTAATATATTGGAAAAGTTGATGGAATGGTGTTTATGATGTGGAAATATGATATGAAAGAATGTTACATGAAATGCAAGAAAATGAAGATACATGACAAGTGATATATGAAATATGTGATATATGTTATGTAAATTCTTAAAAGCTGATTTGATATTTGAGTTGTGTCTTATTATATTATGAATGGACAATTGGTACTATGGGTAATGACATCGACACTTTGAGTAAATTCGTACATAAATAATCTATCGATTCTTTTTTATGTTATTATATTTTGATATCATATGAAATGTGGCTGCCTATCAAATGGTTATTTGATGTAAATTATGAATTTAAATTGATTACGGACAATTTAGTAAAATGTTTAAAAGTGAGGAATTTCCCGATTGAACCTTCGGAATAAAAACGATACGAATGATCTATTGTGAGGTCGCATGTGTAGTACTAAGTGCAGGCTACTATGCGTACCCGAAAACTATGATCACGTGTGTAGTACTAAGTGCAGGCTACTACGTGTATCAAATGGTTAGGTCACGTGTGTAGTACTAAGTGCAGGCTACTACGTGTACGGGATAATTGGTCATGTGTGTAGTACTAAGTGCAGGCTACTATGCGTAGCAGATAGCTTTGGCTACAAGTGTGAAAATATGTGTAGGCAATTGAGTATCAGTTATTATTCCGAAGAGTTCAACGGGAAAATCGATTAAGTAAAAATACAATTGAACATGATTATATGATGAATAAGTGTACGTATATGTTTATGAAAAATTATGAGCAATGTGCTCGATAATTGGTAAGACAAAATGGATGAAGTGGAATTATGTAAGAATGAATTTTAGTGGTAAAACAGTGTTGGACAGCAGCAGTTGCATGACTTTGAAAATTCACTAAAAATTTTGGAAGTTGAATAAAAATGAAAATGATATATGAAAATAAATCTTAATGAGTCTATTTTCACATGAAAGAAACAGGGAAAGCAAAAGAACTCTATATTGTGTGATATTTGTATTCTTGTGAAACAGGGTCTGAATGAATTCGAGATTCCCTATTCTGACTTTAGAAATTCACCATAAATTGTACAAAAATTATTAAGAGTCATACCTTACATGTATAGATTTCTTGTTGAGTCTATTTTTAATGGAAACAAACTACATCATCGTTGGAATTCTTTACAGGGAGAAATTTGGTTCGTAGTGCACAGAGGTCAGAGTAGTTGTACTCTAAAATAGGGGAGACTTTAAATAATAAACTGTACTAACTGGCTGAACCAAAAATTCTGGAAATTTTATGGGAGAAATATATATGAATCTAGTTTCAAGGAAAATTAACAAAACTAAATTTGGAGTTTTTTAGATTCAGATATGAATGATTTAGTAACTATAACTCGATAGCACATCTTAACCTGAATATGTGTAATTGTACAATTATAGTGTTTTATCTTGAAAAGCATGGTAGTAATTGCTTATTATTTTCATATGAACTTACTAAGCGTAAAGCTTACCCATCCTCTCCATTTCTTTAGTATTGGCAGTTCAGCTCGGGGTTGGAGATCGTCGGAGGCAAAATCACACTCTCAAACTATCATTTTTGGGAAAATTAATTCAAATATTAGAAATATCAAGTGAGTGGCATGTATAGGAAGTTGGTTTGTGATATGTATTTTTATTATGATTTTGACCTTACGTATCAGTCTGCATTGAGTTATCGTATATGATCATGAGATGTGGTCCTTATCCATTATGGTTTATAAGTTTAATTAATCATGCCATGTCCTATGTTTTGATGTGATGATATAGTTAGCTTTGTTTGCTATGCATGTGTTCGAAAAGTTTTGAATTAAATGAAATTTTATGGCCCCGTTTTCGTCTATGTGTATTGTTAAGTCTGGTAATGCCTCGTACTCTATTCTGGCCTTGGATACGAGTAAGGGGTGTTACATGGATGATCGACACTTCCTTATATGCTTCAAAATAAAAAATAATAAAATCAGTAGGAAAAATAAACTTCTGTATACATACTAGAACATCCTCGATCTTTCCTTCTATGTATGCTAAAGATCGATCCGCCAATTGAAGTGTCATAGTCATGGGTCTTACTTCACCTATTCCCAACATCTTAAAAATAGACTTGGGCATCAAGTTGATGATCACCCCTAAATCACATAAAGTTTTACCACATTAAGATTCTCCAATATTACAGGGTATAGAAAAGCTTTTAGGATCCTTCATTTTTAGAAGTAGCTTGTTCTGTAAGAACACACTGCACTCCTTTATTAGTGCTACAGTCTTGAACTCACTAAGCCTATTCTTCTTGGAAAAACTTCATTCTTGAACTTGAAATAATTGGGCATTTTTTCTAAGGCTTCTACCAATGGTATATTTATGTAAAGCTGCTTTAGAACATCCCAAAACTTCTTGAATTATACCTACTATTTTTTTTGTTTGATTCTTTTTGGATACGGAGGTGTTGGAACCTTAGCTTAAATCGAACAACTTTTCTGAGGAATTGTATCTATATATGAAGAATGTGTTAGCTTATCAACATTCACTAGTTTAGATTTTACCTCTTCATACTTTTCAACATCTGCATGTCAAAGTGACACGGTGGCTGATCTGCAACATGATTAAATTCTTAGTAGTAAATTGTTTCAACATTGAAGTGATAGAAGATACCTGAGCTGAATGTGAAGTGAGGGCGTCTACTTTATGCACTCTGGCTACTCCTCTTCTTGAAGCTGCTTGATTTTTTGGCCACTGGTAAATGTTACTAGCTATTCTCTCGATAATCTCGTAAGCCTCATTGTAAGACTTTGACAAGAGACCACCATTCACAAAAGCATCTACCACCAACCTTGTGTGTGCTTTGAGATAATTATAAAATGTCTCCAACTTGGTACAATATGGAATCCCATGGTGAGGGCACTTACGTAGTAACTCTTTGGATCTTTTCCATGTCTCGTATATGGATTCATCATCCATTTGTTGAAAAGTAGTGATCTCATTCTGCAAATTAGCATTTTTTCTAGGTGGGAAATACTTTACTAGAAAGCATTCAGGTAATTCTTGTCATGTTGAAATTCAATGTGGTGACATCAAATTAAGTCATGCTTGTGCTCAATCTCGCAACGAATACAGAAACAACTTTGATCTCAATGTGTTTTTAGTTACACTAATTGTCATAAAGGAATCGATCATCTCCATGAATAGTCGAAGGTGAAGGTGCGGATCTTCTATGGGAATTCCATTAAATTGGCCTATTGTTTGAAGCATCTAAAACATCACAGGCTTCAATTCAAATTACGGTGCCTCAATCTTCGGTCTCCTAATTCCCAAATTAAGTTCATTAAAAAGGGGCACAGGGTATTGCCTTATAGCTTGATCCCTATCATCAGCAATAAGGATTGGATTATGAACATTAGTGGATCCATTCCTTTGAACATCATTTTGATTTTCAAGGTCCATTTTTGCTGCTTGTCTTTGGGCTAGTCTTTCTCGTTTTCTTTGTCCAAATGTTCACTCGATTTCAGAGTCTACAGGAAGTAGATCAATGATTCGATCTATGCTCATAAACACCTGAAAATAAATCATAAATAATAAATAATTAAAAAATAAAAATAATTAAAAAATAAATAACCAAATTGCAAGAAATAATTTTACAAATAATGATTAAATTAATAGTACCCAACAGTAGCACCAAAAACTTGTAACACGTAGGTTTGTGCAAGTATACACAGTCATTATCAATTAATAAGTAAGTATAAGAGTTATCATCTCCACAGGGACTGTGTTTAAATGGATAAATTTAAAATTATTATTCACAAGTTGGTTAAGAAAAAACATAATAATTTTAAGTGATAGGTGTTAAATTAATTTAATAATGCAAGTTAACCTAAATGCAAATGCAAATGAAATGTAATGCACGGTGAAGGTTTAGCAACGATTTTCACAAGTTTAATAATAATAACATAAATAAGCTAGAATAATTACAACATTTGACTCAATTCATTTTTCATCATGTTTAACAATGTTCAAAAAAATTCCATGGCAACTTGATCATTCATTAATTGTTAATCTCATATAAGTTCAACCGAATCTTATACTTGGAAAAAAATGCATAAACCAATGTCATAATTTAACTAATGATTCCTTAGAATTTATGTGAAGTAACAGTGACAGATTAGGTTTCAAACAATTTAATTACATAAACCTAAAGTTATGCAAGGTAAAAAGTTCTCTTAGTCTATTACAAACATCTAATTTATTCTGATTAGGATATACATTAAGCATGCACCTTCCAATTATTGTGTCCATTAGTTATAATTTGATTAGGATTGAATGACTAATTCTAATGCATTCAAACATATTTCAATGCAGGAATGACCGCCTCCGGACGTACTAACATCCAGAGTGTGAATACTATAGCAAAAGATAAATATAAATGAGGCAATATCCGCAAGTATAAGAGTAAGGTTGTAATATAGTTACAATAGAGTAGGTGAGTACTCTAAGGATCATACCCAAAGGAGGCTAGTACTAGATCAATTTTAATCTAAACACCAAAAGATCTAATTAGTTCTTGAAATAGGTTATATTACGAAAATATAGATAATAGGGATTTTTAGGGTTTTTTTATACTAATAGTAATAATAAGTTAATAAGTATCAAGAAATTAAAAGATGAAATTGATCAAATCTAATTATGTGTGATTAACTCACTTCAATAATATTTATCAATTGACGCTTCAAGTTCCTCGTCAATCAACTAGTTGATATCCTGGCAGAATCTTCCGATACGTCCACTAGATTAACAAGTAAAAAATGACTACTTATCTTTCAACCTCATAGTCCAGACCGATTTGGGGTTAAGGTGTTCATGGATAAGCTATACCAATTTTGCATTAATTCCAACCTTGACAATTTCCTAGGGTCGTCAAGCTTAGGGTTTATGTAACAACCCGTTTACAGTGAAATCAGAATAGTGGTTTTGGGAACACAAATTCTAGGTCATAAAAATTATTTCAATATCATTTTGTGGTCTATAGTATGCTAGAATTATGGTATAAAAATTTTGTTTAGAAATTTTACCATTTGTATGCTCAATTTGTGAAATAGGACTAAATCGCATAAAGTACGAAAGTTGTGTTCTATTAGCTAAATGTTTCAAATAGCTATAGAATTTTTAAGAGAGGCCCTTATTGAGTAATTATACCACTAATGGAGTTAGTGAATGTACATGGAGTAAAAAAATAATGAAATTTTCAAAGTTGGTTGGTATTAGGTGATTTATTAGATAAAAAAATAAACAAAAGAAAAGAGAATAGTGTTCATCTTCTTCTCCACTAAAAATTTGCTTAAAATTTCAGCCACTTAGTTCCTTTGCATGTAAGTGATTCTTTGACCCGTTTTTGTTGATTTTTATGTTTTTGAAACCCTTGTAGCTTAAACTAGCTAATTAGGGGGTTAATTTGCAATATGATGGAAAGTCCAGGGTTTTTCCATGAGAGTATTTTGCTTGTTTTTGAATTTTAATGGAAGAAAATGAAGCTTGGTTGTTTATTTAACAACTTTTATTAAAGAATTTTTAATGAAATTGTCTATTAAGGGCTTAGTAGAGAAAAATGAAAATCTTGTGTTAATCATGTGAAAATGTAAATATATGGGCTAATTTAGGTGTTTATGAAAATTGGCTAGTGTAACACCCCTAACTCGTATCCATCGCCAGAAAAAGGGTTACAAGGCATTACTGAATAACACATCCCATTCACATACATTTATAAATTCATTATCAAAAGCCATTCGCAAACATTTACATTGTCTCTTATAAGGTTCTACGAGACCTTAAAACATGCTTAAGAATGGTTCGGGACTAAACCGATCACAATTAAAAATTTTGGAACACTTAGAAAAATTTTACATTCCTAGGTCACACGCCAGTGTAAGTAGGCCGTGTGAAAACATACCACACGGTTGGAGACATGCCCGTGTGCCTTTGCCGTGATTGAAACTAACTTGGGTCACAAGACCAACCATACACCTGTGTGTCTAGCCCGTGCTCGAGATTGACTTAAATTCATAGGGCTACCTCAGGGGACACACGACCGTTCCGAGACACACTGTAACAATCCGGTTTAAACCCTAGTCAGAATAGTGGTTTCGAGACCACAAATTTGAGTCAAAAGTATTTTAATATTATTTTTCGTGCTTATGATATGTGAATTTATATCTGTGAGAGTTTTGTGTGAAAATCTTATCATTTGTGTGTTTTATTTGATAAAAGGACCTAATCGCAGAAAAGGAAAAAGATGTGTTCTATTTGCTAAAGTTCCAAATTGCTATGTCTTTATATATGTAGGGTCCTTATGATGCAATTATACCATTGAAAGGGTTAATGGACATTAATGATCATTTATTATGTGTTTATTATATGATTTAATAAAGGTTAAATTTGTAAATATGTAAATAAACTTATTATATTAAAACAAAACATGTTAATGGATGATTTATTCATCCATGTTTGCTGAAAATCAAAAAAAAAAAGAAAACAAAAAGAGATAGTTAGGGTTCGGCTAGTTCAAGCATCAATTAAGGTATGAGTTTTGTTCGGTTTTTGATAATTTCTACATTCTTGTGATTGTTGCTTAGTGTTCTATCAAGCCCATGTCTTAATTTCAGATTTTGTTGATGATTTTGGGTTGAGCCATTGATGAAATTGTGAGCTTTGTGTTGTTAAATGATGAAAGATGAAAGATATGTGATAGATAAATATGTTTTGTCTTTGAGTTTTTGATGAGTTTGAGTATTTTGGGCTAAATTATAAAAATGAGAAATTGAGGGACTAAAATGAGAAATAAATGAAATATGTGGGCCTATATGAACTCTATGAAATTCCGGCTAATCATGTGTATAAGGAAATTTTGTGTATTTTGTGATTTTATGAATTAGGGACTAAAGTGTTTAAATGTGAAAATGTGAGGGCTAATTTGTAAAATACCCTAAATATGTGTATATGGATTGAATTAAATGATTTGTCGAATAAAAGAGTTAATTTTGAATACATAGTTAATTTTGAATACATATAGATCAAGAAAAGAGGAATCTGGATCTAGATTGAGGGAAATCGAAGATTATCGAGTAAACGATTTGAATTGTCAATTCCGAGTACGAGGTAAGTTCGTATCTGATAAATGGTGTTACAATTATGTTTTAATGCTTTGATAATGCATAAATTGTATATGTAACATGTAACGCCCCGTACCCGAGACCATCGCCGGAGTCGAACACGAGGTGTTAATAGACTTAATTCATTATTTAAACAGCTCAAACAATTCATTTTTAAAATTTTCAGTCAAGCTAACAATCTGCCTCATAGTAGCTTAAAAATTCATATCTCGAGTTAGGAAACTCGAAATCCAATTCCATAAATTTTTCCTGAGACTAGACTCACATATCTATTTACTAATTTTTTTTATAGAATTTTTGGTCAAGCAAATTAGTACAGTTTATTAGTTAAAGTCTCCCCTGTTTCAGAGTTTGACTGCTCTGACCTCTGTGTATTACGAATCAGATATCTCCCTGTACAGAGTTTCAATGACTATTCCGTTTCTTTCTAATAAAACTAGATTAAATAAGGAATCCGTAAATATAAATATGACTTCTAATTATTTTTGAAAAATTTATGGTGAATTTACAAAGTCAGAACAAGGGATCCAGAAATCGCACTGGCACTGTTTCACAAAAATTTAAACATCTCATAAAATATAACTCATATACCTGTTTTGTTCCATCCATATGAAAATAGACTCATAATTATTCAATTCCATATATTATTCATCATCTAATTGTATCTCTACTATTTTTAGTGATTTTTCAAACTCACGTCACTGCTGCTGTCTGAATCTATTTTATGGTAAATTTTACCTATTTCATGGTTTCCTTGGATTAGCTAGCAATTTAGCATACATAACACCAAATATGATCATGATTAGCCATTCCAATGGCTAATCATTACCAAGCATTTCCATACCACTCAATAACCATATCATAAGACCATATACACAAAATGATTATAATGTTATACATGCCATACTCAAAATATACAAGCCATTATGCCAAGATGGTATACGGATAGTGTGAGCGTGCCTCCGACCGTTTCCGATTTCCGAGCTGGCTTGTCAACCTACAAGGAATGAAAAGGAGGGAGTAAGCATAAATGCTTAGCAAGTTCACATGCAAATAGCAAGTAACATAACCATATAAGCAAACATAAAACATCATTTGCATAATCATCACCAAGACATTCATATCACATTTTCATTTATCATCTTACCATATTGTTGTTATATCGAGTTTTCAACCCGAGGGTTAAGTACATACCTGTTCAAAGTATCCATTTCACAAAACTTACCAATACGTCCCTTTCATCTTGAGTATTCCTCCATTTGAGTAGAACTTTACCCGTTGAACACATCGGAATATAATTCGGATACATGGAAAGTTTGCACATAAGTGCCACATATGTAGCCAAGCTACCATGTAACCCGCCCATAAGTGAACTCGGACTCAACTCAACAAGCTCGGATGCCTAGCTACATCTCTCGAACTCGGACTCAACTCAACGAGTTCGGACATTCGCATCCATAAGTGAACTCGGACTCAACTCAACGAGTTTGGATGCTCAACCATCCTAGTGACATGTCACTTGTATCCTAATCTATTCCTAAGGTTAAAATGGGCTTTTTCCCTCGATCTCACATTTGTCATCTTCCATGGAATATCGGAACCGATACTCGGTAGCAATTCATATTTATCAAGTAGTAAACATAATTTGCATATTACTCAACATTAACCACAAAGCATAATATTTCACGATAAAAAAATCAGCATATCATATAATTAACATCAATAACTTAAAAATAACAATTATGCTACATTATTTACACATGAACTTACCTCGTATGCGAAAATGGCTACTTTTACCATTTCGTCCACAACTTGGTATTTTTCCATTTTAGCCCGAATTTCAGTTTTCCTTGCTCTATCATTTAAAATATAGTCTAATTAAGACTCACATTATTCAAATTGACCCAAAATCATATTTTGGAAAAATTACAATTTTGCCCCTAAACTTTTGCATATTTACACTTTTACCCCAAAGCTCGTAAATTATACTTCAGCCTATTTTCTTATGTTTTATGACATGCTGATCATTTTTCCCTTCTATGGCAACATCAAATTCTCACTCTAACATGTACTTATGACTATTAGGTATTTTTACCGATTAAGCCCTTTTGCTAGTTTTCGCTTAAAACCGAGTAGCACAAGTTGTCTAACATAATTTAAAACCTCATATTCTATCATAAAACACCAAAATACACAAATTTCACCTATGGGTATTTTTCGAAATATGAACCCTAGGTTGAATAATTGCTAGCATAAGCTTAATCAAGTTACCGGGACTCCAAAAATGTAAAAATCATTAAAAATGAGGCTAGAACGGACTTACAATCGAGCTTGGAAGCTTGAAAAACCCTAGCCATGGTTTCTCCTTGCTATATTCGGCCATGGGGTTGAAGATGAGCAAAATTGGCTTTTAATTTTGTATTTTAATTCATTTTACCCCTAAATGACCAAAATGCCTTACTATTAAACTTTTCAAAAATTCCATCCATGTCCAATTTTTGTCCATAGACTTAGAAATTGGTAAAATTTCTATTTAAGACCTCGTAATTAATATTTCAAAACAATTTCATACTAGAAACTTCTAGAATGCAAGTTTTACAAATTATTCGATTTAGTCCCTAATTTCAATTTAAGCACTTTATGCATAAAATTTCTTCACAAAATTTTCACACAATCATGCAATCATATCATAGATCTCAAAATAATCATAAAATAATTATTTCTATCTCAGATTTTGTGGTCACGAAACCACTATTCCGACTAGGCCCAAAATCAGGATATTACAACTCTCCCCCCTTTAGGGATTTTCGTCCCTGAAAATCTTACCAGAAAAGTGGTCTTCACTTTTAATCTCATATTCGGTGCCAAAGAAATTTCACTTAGACTGTACCTCCAATACATCTCTTTAATTTCTCATATGATCTGAAAGCTTACAGTCTCAACTCTCAACTGTTCTTAAATTTTCAACCCTTCTCAGTTTCCCATGATATCATGACATAAAACTCGGATCTTAACTTGATTAATGGAGACCGGAATTCTAAGAAACCCAACATTCAAAGAGACCTAAAATTCCATGAATCTGATGAGTAGGAATTCATTCAATACAGATATGATTTATAGATCTCGCTAAACATTTAACAATAGGATACATCACATTTTCCTCTTTCTGCTATGGAATTAATTCTGATATGGCCTCAAGAATAATCTTTCTCATTTCCATCCCAATGTCAACACTGACAAGGATAATTTTGATAGATTCCAATGCTCGGCTTTAACCCCTTTAACAACTCCGATTTTATGTAACATCGAATGCTCTAAACTATCACATTACCTCACTGTCTTGAAACACATCACAATTCATACAACAGTACATTACTGAAAGTCAGGAAGTCTTTACTCAATGTAGACTAGTCTAGTTCAGACGCTTCGGTTACCAATATTCTCATCTATCCGAACTCTGTCAACATGTAATAAACTTTTCAGCTTTCACAAGACGAAAACCTTATCATTCGTAGTGACTTTAACTAATATCCAACTCTTTCTAATAAATATACACTTCTAATTCAGACTATTTACTATTTTATCTGTACAAAATGAAATTCTATTATCAGACTTGAGAAAAATAATCCTGACATAATTGTCACATGAAATCTTTCAAATAAATAATTCACCATACCGACTGAAACTCGCGCTTTTATCACCTATGCCTTTACTGATGTCAAATCCTTACACAGAAATTAGAAAAAATCCCAATACTAAAATCACCACATTACCAAGATCAAATTAGAAGTATAGTCATATTTGACATGATTATCACGAGCTGAAGAGCGCACTTCGAACACGAGTCATAATTTACAAATTATGGAAAAAAGATAACAAGGAAACCGAATAAAGAAATCCAAGATAGAGAAATCCAGAATAAAGAAATCCAGAATAAAGAAACCCAAGATATGATACTATGCCGGAGAATCAAAAACCAAACTCATAGAGAAAATACAGAATACCCCGATAATTCTTCAAAGAAAGAAAGTCCAGAAGAAAAGATCATTTAATCCCACTGAAATCAAATATAACAAGATCAATATATCTTCCCATACATATATATCAGATGAAGCATCAAGTAGAAGAAACAGAATCATAATATCATATGTATTCTCTCATCAATTCTTATCAGACGAAATGAAATAGAATACCCGATGAAATAGAGCAATATAAATTATAAACTAGTCAGACTACCAATGCTTTAATCCAACACCAGGATTAAAAGACATTCCCATATAATAAGAATTTCTTCAGAAGATCAATAGCCATAGAAATATTTCTGAGAACGGGTAAACACATAGAACATCTCAAAAGAGACTGCTAAATCTGTCCAGTCATAACTGTCACACTCAGATCGTTCACATTTCAATTATCATTTCTCCAACTAGTTCTGCTGTCACAAATTTCATATTAAACCATTCACTAAAGAATGCCAGTTCTGAATAAATTTCAATCTACACTTTTCTCGACCTTGCACCTGAGTAATTCGATTTACCAAAGAGAAATCCTTCTCTAATTGGGACAGTGCATAATTCCAATAATCTTTATATCAATCCGATACTTTACTGGCTCTGACTTTACTTATCAGCTCATTTTCAATCTCTGATCATACTTATAATTATTCTATCACTGAACTCTTTGGGTTCTCAACCGGAAACTTATTCAATACAAATCTCATGAAATTCCATTATAAGTACCACTTTGGTAAGGGGGAGGGGTTGTAGGACCTCTGACTCGACTTTCTTATACATACACATATGACACAACTCCCATCATCATAGCAACATCATCAAAATCATGTCATTCATTCATGTTGGCTTACACCAATTTTCCTATTGTCCCATTTAGACAATATACTTATGCATACATTCTATGTTTTCTAGATAGCTTTACTTATCCATTCATTTAATTAATTTAATTCATGCTCATGACATCATATAAGGCCAAACAAACATAGATATTTGCATCACAATTACAAGTTTCATTTCGTGCATCATCGTGTACATATCATTACAATCATATAATTCAGTCCAACAATTTAACATAGAAAAGTTCATTTCATTATAATCCTTTATCTCATAAAAAATTGTATATCATTAACATTCATCAACATTCAACGTCCAATCAAGACAAGGACATTTTCATTCGTATTATGATATTATGACCTTTATTCATACCTCTACTACTTTCTATTTATTCCGTTCATATTTTCAAGTAAGCCACATACACTACATCGTATGAGCATTAAGCAAATATGGATATTTATCACAACATGAACTTTCATCTCACATATTATCACATATGTATCATAAACTTTTATTCATACTTTTCTGAATCGAGACTTATCATAATCATAACCTTACTCAAATACCTTCACATAACATTGAACATGGTCAGGGCAGCTCGGTTGGAGAGTACCCTGTCTAAATAAGACGGTACTCATACGCGTCGGAAGACATCACACTATCACAGATCAGTGGCATGTATAGCTAAACTTTTACACATGCTAGGTTAGTCCGAGAACCGACTAAACCTGCTCTGATACCACTAAATGTAACGCCCCATACCCGAGACCGTCGCCGGAGTCGAACACGAGGTGTTAATAGACTTAATTCATTACTTAAACAGTTCAAACAATTTATTTTTAAAATTTTCAGTCAAGCTAACAATCTGCATCATAGTCGCTTAAAAATTCATATATCGAGTTACGAAACTCAAAATCCAGTTCTGTAAATTTTCCCTGAGACTAGACTCACATATCTATTTACCAATTTTTTTATATAATTTTTGGTCAAGCAAATTAGTACAGTTTATTAGTTAAATTCTCCCCTGTTTCAGAGTTTGACTACTCTGACCTCTGTGTATTACGAATCAGATATCTCCCTGTACAGAGTTTCAATGACTATTTCGTTTCTTTCTAATAAAACTAGACTAAATAAGGAATCTGTACATATAAATCATGACTTTTAATTATTTTTGAAAAGTTTATGGTGAATTTCCAAATTCATAATAGGGGATCCAGAAATTGCACTGGCCCTATTTCACAAAAATTTAAACATCTCATAAAATATAACTCATATACCTATTTTGTTCCATCCATATGAAAATAGACTCATAATTCTTCAATTCCATATATTATTCATCATATAATTGTATCTCTACTATTTTTAGTGATTTTTCAAACTCACGTCACTGCTGCTGTCTGAATCTATTTTATGGTAAATTTTACCTATTTCATGGTTTCCATGGATTAGCTAGCAATTTAGCATACATAACACCAAATATGATCATGATTAGCCTTTCCAATGGCTAATCATTACCAACCATTTCCATACCACTCAATAACCATATCATAAGACCATATACACAAAATGATTATAATGCTATACATGCCATACTCAAAATATACAAGCCATTATGCCAAGATGGTATACGGATAGTGTGAGCGTGCCTCCGACCGTTTCTGATTTCCGAGCTGGCTTGTCCACACCACAAGGAATGAAAAGGAGTGAGTAAGCATAAATGCTTAGTAAGTTCACATGCAAATAGCAAGCAACATAACCATATAAGCAAACATAAAACATCATTTGCATAATCATCACCAAGACATTCATATCACATTTTCATTTATCATCTTACCATATTGTTGTTATATCGAGTTTTCAACCCGAGGGTTAACTACATACCTGTTCAAAGTATCCATTTCACAACACTTACCAATACGTCCCTTTCATCGTGAGTATTCCTCCATTTGAGTAGAACTTTACCTGTTGAACACATCGGAATATAATTCGGATACATGAAAAGTTTGCACATAAGTGCCACATATGTAGCCAATCTACCATGTAACCCGCCCATAAGTGAACTCAGACTCAACTCAACGAGCTCGGGCGTTCGCATCCATAAGTGAACTCGGACTCAACTCAACGAGCTCGGATGCCTAGTTACATCTCTCGAACTCGGACTCAACTCAACGAGTTCGGACATTCGCATCCATAAGTGAACTCGGACTCAACTCAACGAGTTTGGATGCTCAACCATCCTAGTGACATGTCACTTGTATCCTAATCTATTCCTAAGGTTCAAACGGGCTTTTTCCCTCGATCTCACATTTGTCGTCTTCCATGGAATATCGGAACCGATACTCGGTAGCAATTCATATTTATCAAGTAGTAAACATAATTTGCATATTACTCAACATTAACCACAAAGCATAATATTTCACGATAAAAAAAATCAGCATATCATATAATTAACATCAATAACTTAAAAATAACAATTATGCTACATTATTTACACATGAACTTACCTCGTATGCGAAAATGGCTACTTTTACCATTTCGTCCACAACTTGGTATTTTTCCATTTTAGCCCGAATTTCAGTTTTCCTTGCTTTATCATTTAAAATATAGTCTAATTAGGACTCACATTATTCAAATTGACCCAAAATCATATTTTGGAAAAATTACAATTTTGCCCCTAAACTTTTGCATATTTACACTTTTGCCCCAAAGCTTGTAAATTAAAATTCAGCCTATTTTCTTATGTTTTATGACATGCTGATCATTTTTCACTTCTATGGCAACATCAAATTCTCACTCTAACATGTACTTATGGCTATTAGGTATTTTTACCGATTAAGCCCTTTTGCTAGTTTTCGCTTAAAACCGAGTAGCACAAGTTGTCTAACATAATTTAAAACCTCATATTCTATCATAAAACACCAAAATAAACAAATTTCACCTATGGGTATTTTTCCAAATATGAACCCTAGGTTGAATTATTGCTAGCATAAGCTTAATCGAGCTACCGGGACTCCAAAAACGTAAAAATCATTAAAAACGAGGTTAGAACGGACTTACAATCGAGCTTGGAAGCTTGAAAAACCCTATCCATGGTTTCTCCTTGCTATATTCGGCCATGGGGTTGAAGATGAGCAAAATTGGCTTTTAGTTTTGTATTTTAATTCATTTTACCCCTAAATGACCAAAATGCCCTTACTACTAAACGTTCCAAAAATTTATCCATGTCCAATTTTTGTCCATAGACTTAGAAATTGGTAAAATTTCTATTTAAGACCTCCTAATTAATATTTCAAAACAATTTCATACTAGAAACTTCTAGAATGCAAGTTTTACAAATTATTCGATTTAGTCCCTAATTTCAATTTAAGCACTTTATGCATAAAATTTCTTCACGAAATTTTCACACAATCATGAAATCATATCATAGACCTCAAAATAATCATAAAATAATTATTTCTATCTCGGATTTTGTGGTCACGAAACCACTATTCTGACTAGGCCCAAAATCAGGATATTACATAACATCCCTAATTAGGGCCTATTTGGAATAGTGGTTTTGAGACCACAAATCTGAGATGGTAATAATTATTTTATGATTATTATAAGGTCTATGATATGTCTCTATGCTTGTGTGAAAATTTCATGAGGTAATTTTATGCGAAAAGTGCTTAACTACACTTTAAGGACTAAATCGAATAATTTGTAAAACTTGTGTTCTAGAAGCAATTAGCATGAAATTGAATTAGAATATTAATAGAGGTCCTTAAAGAGTAATTTGACCAAGTTCTAAAAATTTGGACAAAAAGGGGCTTGGAAGGGTAAAATTTGAAAGAATGGTAAAAAGGGCATTTTGGTCATTTAGGGGTAAAATGAATTAAAAGACAAAAATTAAAAGCCAAATATGTCCATCTTCCTCCCATGGCCGTGTGAATCAAGAGAGGATCCATGGCTAGGGTTTCCAAGCTTTCGAGCTCAATAGTAAGTGATCCCGAGCCCCGTTTTTAACGTTCTATGCATTTTTGAAATCCCGGTAACATGTTGTACTCATTTCTACCATTATTTTGAGCTAGGGTTTATGTTTAAAAATTTACCCATGCATAACATGATAGTATTTTGATTTCTAATGGTAGAATATGAAAAATTGGAGTGTATTTAACACCTTTTACTAAGTGATTTTTCATGAAAAAGCCTAAAAAAGAGTAAATTGAAAAAGGTGTAAAATAGGTAACTAAAAATCTGGTTTAATGAGAAATGTGGGCTGCCATAAGCTTGAATATGGTTCGGCTAGGCTTGGGTAATCAAGAAATTGAACACATTTCATTTTACGAGCCTAAGGACTAAATTGAAAATATGTGAAAGTTTAGGGGAAAAATGATAAATTTGCCAAAATATGATTTTGGGGTCCATTTGAACAATGTGAGTCCTAAATAGGTTATATTTGAAATGATAGATCAAGGAAATCGAGATTCTAGCTTAAATCGAGAAAATACAAGGTTATGGATTAAAATGGTAACTTTGTCGTTTTTGTATTTGAGGTAAGTACACGTCATTTAATAAGCATATTATTCATGTTATTATTGTTATACATGAAATATATCTTGCTATGATTGTATTGAATCTGACGTTAATGGACATTTGATGGAAATTGACATTTTAAATGAAATGAATAAGTTTGTATGAAAACTAGATGATATATTATTTTTGGTTGTATGGACTAATGCCCAAATAAACATGAAAATGTGTTGAATTGAATGTACATTGCATGATCATCTATGTATATTGATATACTTGATGAAAAGAGAAAATCCCGGTTGAATAAAAAGGGATGTCCGATGGATAAATCATTGTTTACATGACATGAGATCCTACATGTGTTGTAGAAAAAGGATTTAGCCTAGACGAGTAATCCGTTGATCTCAATATAGAAAGGATCTAGCCCAGACGGGTGTTCCTCAAGTGATCGAGCCTCCCGAAGAATATCAGTGCATTAAGGATTTAACCCGGTCGGGTAATCCGATTAAGGACTGAATTTAGCCTGGACTGGTAATTCAGATCTGAACTTATGAGAGTGTATGTCATTGTAAGGGATTTAACCTGGACTGGTAATCCCGACAACACTCTGTGAGTTATGATACGGGGGATTTAGCTTGGACTGGTAATCTCGCCGTAATGAGTGAGGTTCGTAGAAGTGCATACTTGAAATGATCGCTTTCATGACTTGCCGATAAATGTGATATCCATCGAGATTTCAAGGAATTCAACGGGAATTAATATGAGAAATGGAATGGAAATACTTGAAATGATAAACTCATCTATGCTTAGATAATACTAGTATGATATATATGATTGTCACGTTTGGATGAGTGGTTGTGCTAAGAGATAGCACAGGTACTTACTCAAAACCCATGAGCATGTGTTGCCATGTGAAATGAAATGGACTTGTGATAAAAGTGCAAATGAATGAGTAATATTTATAAGAATAATTTCTATGACAAATTTGTGATGGTTATCATCATGTTGCAGTAATACAGATTAGTATAATACTAGCGGTCTGACTTTGAAAATCCACCAAAAATAGTGGAAATTGAATTAGAGGCTGAGTAAAATTTGAAATTAAAGCTTATCGAGTCTATGTTTCATATAAAGGAAACAATGTAAGAAAAGGAGTCTCATATGATGAGATATTTGAATTTTTATGAAACAAGGTCAGAGTGATCTCGGACTCCCCTATCTTAATTTTGGAAAATCATTAAAAATTGTAAAAAAAAATTATTATGAGTTATAAATTATATGATTAAAATCCTTAATGAGTCTATTTTCAAGGAAAATAGACAAGAGCATCATCTAAGACCTGTACTATGAGATAATTAATTCGTAGAGAAAAGAGGTTGGAACTACCAGATAGTGAAATAGGGGTAACTTTAAAGAATAAAATATACTTATTGGCTAAACCAAAAATTGTGAAAATTTTATGGTAAGAAGATGTATGAGTCTAGTTTTAGGGAAAATTAAAAGATCTTAATTTGGAGTTTTGTAGCTCCAGATATAAATGATTTAGTGACTGTGATTCAAGAAAATAGCTTGACTAGATTTTGAATAAATAGAGAGAAATTGAAATAGCATTTTAATTCATTGCTTATTATTTTCATGCGAGCTTACTAAGCATAAAGCTTACTCCCTCCTTTCCATTTCTTTTAGTGTTGTCAGGTCAGCTCAGGGTTGGAGAACGTTAGAGACAACATCACACTACCAAGCTATCACTTTGGGATATTGATACATAGGTTGAGAAGTTTCAAGGGAGTGGCATGTATAGGGATTAGTTTTTATGGTATGTGTTCTATGATTTGGCCAAATGTATTGGCTTATTTTGATTTATTTGTATATGGCCATAGGGTGTGGCTCATATTGAGTATGGTTTGTAAATTTATCTATCCATGCTATGTTATAATGTTTATGATGAAATAATGTGAACATGATGGTTGGCCATGCATGATTGATGTTGTGACATGCATGTGTGATGAATGCTTCATGAACATTCGAAGTGGTCATGACCATGTTTAAGATATAATATGGCAACTGAGATAATGATGCCTTGAATGTGAATGCTTGATGGATAAGTTGATAATCATGGTATAAGAGAATAAGTGGTAAAGTATTTGGTTTGGTCAAATGAATGAGATATGGTATGCCTAGATTCGGTATAATGTGAGAACATGTAAAACGTGTATGATGCCTTGAAAATGTCATGTTGTGTCACAATAAAGAATGTCTTAATCATTAAAATGCTGCTATGAATTGTGATTATGACGTGTATAAAGTTGTAAGGGATTATGGGTAACATAAAGTCTTGGAAAATAGCCTACGTGTTGGCTACACGGGCTGAGACATTGCCTTGTGTCTCAACCGTGTGAGGGACAGCGCCAGGTGACATTGGCATGTGGCCTGGCCGTGTAGTTCAAATTATGTACTGACATCATAAACAGAGAGTTACACGACCTGAGAACACAGGCGTGTTGATGACACATGGGCGTGCCCTTGTGTCCATACGGGCGTGTGACCCTGTTTTATGAGAAAAATTTCTAATTTTTCCCAGAACTTTCCAAAATTCTCAGCTTATTCCAGGACCATTTTAAATGCATGTTATGAGCCTCGTAAGCCCATAATAGGGACACTATGAATATATTCGATTGGTTTAAATTTGGAACAAAATTTTATAGCTCAAATTGCATGATTGTTTGCGTTTAAGTCTGGTAATGCCTCGTATCCTGTCCCGACGTTGGACATAGGTAGGGGGTGTTATAGTATATATATTTAACTATGTTTGAACAAAATGATAAATCGACTATGTTCGGCACTAAGTGTGCGATTTGAAATAGCTTCGGCTATAAGTAGCACTAAGTGTGCAAATTGGAATAGCTTTGGCTATATGAGGCACTAAGTGTACGATACCGAGATAGCTTCGATTTATTGAGATGGCACTAAGTGTGCGAGATTGTTACAGTTTTAGCTATTCATTGATACATTAAGTTTGTGAATTCTTAAAGAATTGAAAGTTTTCTGAACGAATTAATGTATGGAACAAAAAGGTGAGAATGAAATGAATAAATACAAGAAAGATCAAGTATGTACGATACCTATGTGGTAGATGATACTATGCGTATGAAGCTTGATAAACTTGTATGAACATGTTAGGTGTGATGGAATAGAATTGAAAGATGACTTGTGTACTACTAAGTGATTATTAGATGATGTTTCATATTATATAAAATATTGATTATATTTGGTAGGAACTTATTAAGCTTTAAAGCTTACTGTGTGAAATGTTATTTGTTTTACAGTGTTATAATGCTAGCTCGAATTCATGGATCGTCAGCAACTCATTCACACTATCGAACATCTATTTTGGTACCATTTTGAGAGTTGTACATATGGTATACAACATGTATAGGCTAAAGTTATTTTGATAGATTTTGTGATATGAATATCTAGCCATGAGATTTGGCTTGTAAATATTGGTATGTATGGCCTTTTACATTGGCCTAAATGATGTGTTTGATAGGTAAGTTATAAGATGCATATAATGCTTATGTGATGGTTTGAATATGGAATGTTGATTTGGTAAGTTTTATGGTATGAAGTATGTGACAAAATGATGAGTTTATGTATTTGGAACTTATGTAAGTTGTGATGATCTTGGTATATTAATTTGGTATGTTTTAGTTGGGGAATTAAGTAATGAAATGGTTGACTATGAAATGGCATGAAATGTGTGTGATTTGGTATGTTTTGGGGTGCCTATAAGTGTATGGAAATGATTTCAAATTCGTTGTTATGAGTTCATGATTGTAGGGTGGCAAATTTGGTTATTCAAATGGCCTATTTTTGTCCACACAAGCAGAGACACGGGTGTAACATCCCGAAATAGGGCCTAGTCAAAATAGTGGTTTCGAGACCACATTCGACATTGAAATATTTATTTTATGATTATTATGAGGTTTAGAATATGAGAATATGTATGTGTTAAAGTTTCATGAAGAAATTCTTTGAGTAAGGGGTCTAATTGGGAAATAAGGACCAAATTGAATAAATTTCAAAACTTAAATTCTAGAAGCAATTTGTATGAAATTGTTTTAGATTATAAATTAGAAGGCCTTGGAGAGAAATTTTCCCAATTTCTAAGTTTTTGGACAAAAATGGGCTTGTATGGATGAAATTTTAAAAAAAAGGGCTTAAAGGCATTTTGGTCATTTAGCATTTTAATGAAATAAAATGGGAAAAAGAAGGCAAAAATCAGCCATTCTTCTCCCTTGTCCAGCTGAAATTCTAAAGCCACCAAAGCTAAGGGTTTCAACATTTTCAAGCTCAATAGTAAGTGCTCTCAAGCCCCGTTTTTAATGTTCTTTGTATTTTTGAAATCTCGGTAGCTTACTCTCTCTATTTTTACCCATATTTCATGCTAGGGTTCATGATTGGAAATTTATCCATGCATGATTTACTTGTATTTTGATGGTTTATGGAGGAATATGAAAGTTGGATGTGTGTTAAACTTCTTTTCCTAGGTGACTTTCATGAAAAACCCCTAAAAGGATCTTTTTGCAAAAGGTGTCAAATGTGTGGTAGAAATGAGAAATAATGGAAAAATGTGGGCTGCCATAAGAGGGAAAAACATTCAGCTAGGCTTGGGTAAGGTAGAAATTGCATGCATTTCATTATATGAGCTTAGGGATAAAATCGTAAAAATATGAAAGATTAGGGGCAAAACAGTCATTTGGACTAGGGGTGAAATTAAGACTCAAAAAGTATAATGTTAGTTTTAATGATTTATTTTTATTGTTATAGACCCCGAGGAACAAATTTCGGAGGTCAATCGAGGAAAACGAAAGGTTTCGGAATAACCAAAACATGATATCGAGATGAATACCAGGTAAGTTCGAATGACTCAAAGTAAATTCATTGTATGCTTAATTGCATGATTTATGAATGTATGATAATTGTATTTGATGATGGCATGACAATCTATGAATTGTATTCTTAATAATAACATGTTGGTAATTGTCCCGGTTGAGGTTGAAATGGACGTTCGATGGATGAACCATGTTTACATATAACTTGAGATCCTAGATGTGTTGCAGAAAGGATTTAGCCCAGACGGGTAATTCGTTGGTCTCAAATATAAAAAGGATCTAGCCCGGACGGGGTGTTCCTTGAGTGATCGAGCCTCCTGAAGAATATGTGTGCATTTTGGATTTAGCCCGGACAGGTAATCCAATTAGGGTCTGAATATAGCCTGGACTGGTATTTCAGATTCGAGCTCATTTAGGGTATTTGTCGCTATAAGAGATTTAGCCTGGATTGGTAATCTCGACTTCACCTTATGAGTTTACAATACGGGGGATTTAGTCTGGACTGGTAATCCCGCCGTAAGATGTGAGGTTCGCTGGAGTACGTACATGAGATGATCGCTCTTATGACTTGACGGTAAATGGATAATCCATTGAGATTTCCAAGAAACTCAACGGGATTAACATGAGATATAAAAATGGAAATGTTGGACGATGAGCTCATCTAAGACAAATTACATGGTACATCATTATTGTGACTAACTTGTTGATTGAGTGCATGTTGGTTCTATTGCTTAATATGGTTGTATGCTAATTAATCGGTAAGTTTACTTTCTAGTTATTTGGGCTTACTAAGCATGTAAATGCTTACCCCTCTCTTTTCCCTGTCTTACAGAGCTCAAGGACTCGTAAAGATTGGAAGACGGTTGGAGAGTCAACACACTATCAAATAGTCCAACTTTGGTATATAGGCACTTTTATTTTGTTCAATGGCATGTATAGGGCTTTGGTTCATTTTGTGATATGTGTCATTTGAATTTCCCATATGAAGGCTTGTAAAAGTTTTACATATCTCCTTGTATTTGGCCATGAGAATTGGTTTATTTTGAAGTAGGCTATGACCTACAAATTTATGTATGCTTACGTTTGCAAAGGATGGTTTGGCTATAATTGGCAATGAGTTACAAGAATGAGCCAATCTTAAATGTGTAAATGAGGCATGGGAACCCTTAATACAAAAAGGGAATTAACCTAGCATGTATAAAACCGATGATATGAGGTTTACATGCAATGAGGTTTATCAAAATTATATGTAAGTGTGTAATCTAGCTTTATTATGTATTAAGGTAAACCATAAATGTGATTGGTTGCTAGAGGGTGACTAAGGGCTTGGAAAATAGCCTTACAAGGTCCACACGGGTAGACACACAAGTCTATGCGTGACACACGGATCGCCCCCATGGGTGTGTGGTATGGCCGCGCGTCCCCTGCACCTAAAATTTTAAGTTAATTTTGAGCACGAGCTAGACACACGGGTGTGTGTCTTGGCCGTGTGCCCCTAAATGCATGCTGACGTCATAATTAAAAAGTTACACGAGCTGAAGGCACGGGCGTGTCCCAAGCCACACGGGCGTGTGTGACCACACGACCCCATCACACGGACGCATGACGTATTAAAGCAAGAGAATATATTAAGTTGTTCAAAATTTATTAAATGTTCTCGGTTTTGTCCCGAACTGCCCTGATGCATGTTTTAGGCCTCGAAGGCCAGTATAAGGGACGGTATGCATGTGCTTGAAAATTTTTAATTTTGGGAAAAATTTAGTGACCCGGTTTGGTATGTTGGTAAAAGTTTAAGTCCGGTAATGCCTCGAACCCTGTCCCGACGTTGGATACAGGTGAGGGGTGTTACAACAGGCGTGTGTCTTAGCCATGTGTGACACACGGTCCTGTTACACGACCGTGTGCCCTCTGGGGTACCCTATGATTTTAAGTCAGTATACTCTACAGTTTTGACACACCCTAGACATATGGGCGTGTAACACCCCTATCCCGTATCTGTCGCCGGAATAGGTAAAGGGGCATTACCGGACTTGAAACTCATATCAGAACAGTAAAAATTTTGAATTTTTTTTTGAAATAAAGAACATTCCTTTAGATAAATACTAAAGACAGCCAGGGATACAATTTAAACTTCTATAAGTACACATTTAAAAGATGCCATTTTCGCATGGCTTATATATATTAACCAAAATATTCTTCTGCCATTGGTCTATTCTACACATGTCATAAAATAACCCAAAACATAACAGTACCAAGCAGTGGATAGTGATAGTGTAACAAGTTGCTGACGATCCCCGAGTCTGTAGCTTCCAAATGAGATCTATAAAACAGAGGAAACAAGGTAAATGGAGTAAGCATTACAATGCTTAGTAAGTTTTAAGCAGTGTCAACAGATAACAATCAAATTATAACATGGTTGTTCGTATTTTTATTTCACTCTTCCTTTGGGTATATCATCCCTTTACTGAATATGCACATCTCATCATATACAATAGGCAGATAAACTTTCACATAAAAGTGAGCTCATGTAACATAGATATATTGTATAATTTCACATAACCTTTCACACTAATCCGATGCCACATAATCATAGGAATAGTCTCATAGATTACTCACGTATGCATCACATAACTACCTTATAATTTAGTTCAAATCAAGCTCACATATAAACTCGGAGTACATACCTGTTTAACCTTTCGCATTGAATATATTTATAAGCAATTCTTATTGCGAAGTCTTATAGCTTTAAACTCTACTCGGATTATCGGCGAGACCTTTAGCTCAGATGAAATCTCCAGACGAAGTCAGCGGGTCTTAACCCGTACATAGTCACCACATATAGTCATCGGGTCTTAAATCCTGGATTTACATCACAAAGTTTCATGCATATTTATTCACATGTTACAACATTCACATCGGCTATCATATTTGTAATTCATTTGCCTCATCAAATATCTAATAAAACACACCTTCCACAGTTTGTTATTTGGCCACAATATATATATACACTTTCACGTTCATCACATTGGCCATTCGGCCTTATCTCATATATACACATTCACATTCATCACATAAAATTCTGAATCAAAATATAAATTTTCATATATTCACATCACAATTATCCAAATATACTTCATATACCACATAAACTTTCATGTATACACTTTGTCTTGGCTGAATCTACATCTATCATTTTCCAATGAATAATTCAATTTCAAGCCATACTATCATTTCATATTCGAATACTTATAAACTTACAATTTCACAATTTTAATATCAAAGATCCATCTAACACTCATATATCATTTTATAATATCACAAATTAGAATTCACGTATGGGTTTAATCAATAGCTTATGAGCAACTAAAACAATTTTTATCAATGTTTACAACATAATCACATATTCTCTACAAGCTGTTTTCCTGAGCAACAGTCGTTAAATTATTTGTAACTGGAGCTACGAAACTCCAAATGATGTGCCGTTAATTTTCCATGAAAATAGACTCGTATATATTCTATCCACAAAATTTTCAGAATTTTTGGTTTGGCTAATCAATACCAGATTTTTCTTAAAGTTTCCCCTATTTTACTGCTTGACTATTCTAACTACTCTTCACTAAGAATTGAATTTCTCATTGTACAGAATTCAAAATATGTTTTCGTTTATTTTTTTTGAAACTAGACTCATTAAGGAGTCTAAGCATATAAATATTATCTTATAATCATTTTTTTACGATTTATAATGATTTTCCAAATACTGGACAGGGGATTTCGGAGCCATTCTGACTCTGTCTCACACAAATTTAAAAAATCTCATTATCGGCAACCCCTTTACTTACTCGATTTCTTTTATACGAAACTAGACGCATCAAGCTTTAATTACATAATCTATTCAGCCTTTAACTCAATTCCCACAATTTATGGTAATTTTTCCAAAACACAATACTGCTGCTGTCCCAAGCAGATTTATACAAATTTACTCTGTAAAGTTCTCATTCACATATTTAAAACATAATATCATATATGCCATCAATTAGAAAAGTCATTGACCTTAATGTATATACTTAATTCATATTCATCCCATTTAAAAACTTAAAACTTACAAAGGAATCAAACTCAAATACTTAAGAACTTACCTCGAAATTTGTCGAACGATTACAGATCGACTATTCGGTTAGGTAGCTTTTTCTCTTATCCGAAATTGTCCCTATGTGCTCTTAAGCTTAATTGAGTAAATTAAGTATATCAACTTCATATACTTCACTTAATCAAAGCAAGAAATACAATTATCCTCACTATCTCACACATATACGTTCAGTCAATCATTACTATGTTACAAGTCAAGCCTAGCTTAGGCTAGATCGAACATATATAATCTTTTAACTCAATTTACGAATCAAGACATATTAGTTATCAAAGGTTGACCATGATACACATAGTAAGCTCCATTTTCTTCAACTCACATTCGGCACATAAAAACATACACAAAATTTTCCACACAAGCTAGTATTTTAGCAATTAATATGATACGAGTTAAACCGAAAGTTTACAATAAAATTACAAGGTACATACATAGGGTCCATATACATGTTTATTTTTAAACACCACCCTTTAAACCCTCTAGCTCTACTTACAAAAGACTCTCATAACTAAAATCCATAAGTAAGCCATCCAATTCCACCATTTCAATAAGTATTTTATACCAAATCTAATAACTAAATGTTATTAATGAGATTCATACCAAGACCGAATATTCATTAACAACCAAAGCATATATTCAACAATTTAACAATGTGTTTAACCTCCATGGCCGAATAGATCCTTTCTATTCCATTTAACTACCATAAATTTAAAGTATTTAAATCAAGTTCATGAGTTTCTAATTTCGTTACTTCAACCATTCAAAGCCTATCTAATTTCTCAAATAGATTTCTAATACAAGAATTAAGCCAACCTACTAACCTTAACACCCACATTCGGCAAGTGACCACACACACAGTCTCATAACCGAATTTCCATATTACTAAAATCCTCAATACACATATTCCCCTTATTCAACTTCAATTTAAGCTCCCAACTCATAAAACATAAGAAATAGAAATCATCTTCTAAGTTTCCTACCTTAACCGAATGCCCAAATCACCACAAGGATCAAAATTCACACATGGGCTCAATCAAAGACCTATCCATCAACTAAAATTTCATAAAATCTCAAAGAATTTACCTAAAACTTTCCTTAATTAAGCAAGTAGAAGACCGAATGCCTAGCTTCTTTTTCCCCCTTTTTTCTTCCTTTAGTTCACGGCAAGAAGAACAAAAACATAACCAAAATTTTTTCTTTCTTTTATATAAAGTAATAACCATTTAACTAAAATTTAATACATATTTTAATATATGCCATCATCATGGCCGGCCACTATTAACAAAAAAGGGTATTTGACATGCAAAACCATTATTTTCAATACATGCTTTAATAGACCCTTATAGATTAACCTATCACATTTCAAAAATGTCACACATAAGTCCTATTAACTAAATTCACATGCAATTTACTAAATCGAAGCTTAAAACTTTCACACATTCATATTCACATATAATAAACATAAAATATGACGGCTAATTATTTTTATGACTCGATTTTGTGGTCCCGAAACCACTTTTCGACTAGGGTCAAATTAGGGGTGTCACAGGGCGTGTCTATCGGTCATGCGTAGCATACAGGCTGGCACATGGGCGTGTGGTCGGTCGTGTGACCCAAGTCAGTAACCTTCCAAATTTTGACACAGCCTGGCACACGGGTGTGTCTTGTGGCCGTGTGGACAAGTCAATATGTATGCCCTGTTTGGGCGTGTCTAATGCCGTGTGAGGCACATGACCTATTCACACTGGTGTATACCCTTATAATTTAGAAAAATGTTTACGTTTTGGAAAACTTGTATGTGCTCGATTTAGTCTCAACTCCTTTCTAAAGCATGTTTAAGGTCTCGATGACCTAAGAAAGAGACTTTATGTTGATGTCTGGTTATGATATGATGAAGTATGACTTTTAGATTGTGAAATGAATTTGAAATGTTCCGATTGTCTGGCAATGCCTCTTAACCCTAGTCTGGCGATGGATACGGGTTAGGGGTGTTACATACATGCCCGTGCCTCTGCCCGTGTGGACAAAAATAGGCTATTTGAAATGCCAATTTGCCACCCTACAATCATGCATATAGATCAACCTATTTGGTACCATTTCAAGTCATTTATAAGCAACTAAAACCCACCAAAACATATACATAACATACCATATATAATCAACCACTTCAACTAATCATTTCCATATTCAAATTATATCAAATCATCACAATTTACCATTACTTAAACATTCATAACTAACTAAACAACATCCATTTAACTATATCTACCACTATGGAAAACATACCAAAAGAAGCCAACATATAAAGGCATTATTTGCATCACATATATCACTTATCAAGCACTTAACTTAAGCCAATTTAATTGGCTAAAACATATCAAAATTTACATCATTAACAAGTCAAATCACATGGCTAACATCATAGTTTTAAACATACCAAAATGACACTGGCCTATACATGCCATATACCATATATACAAGCTTCAAAAGTACCAACAAATGATCGATAGTGTGACATGCTCCGACGACCCTCGAGTCCAAGCTAGCTTTGATTATTGATAAAACATAGACAAATAACACTCGGTAAGCTTCATAGCTTAGTAAGTTCATAATTAAGCAATTCAATTCATCAAATAAATATGATTCAATCTTATACACATTACCAAAACAATATCTCATTAACACAAACCTTCCTATCATGTCTCAAAACATGATTCATTAACATCTCATTGATCTTTCTCAACGTAATGCTCAAATAAGTTTCGTATGTACCTGTACCAACCCGTATTAATCTCTTCCTTAAACAATTCATTCTTTTATCCGTTGTACCATTAGGGATAAAAATCGGTCACTCACGAATCACAATCGATAAGTACCTATACCATGGCCCATAGCCAATTCAAGGTAACTTATCCCAGAGCACCTATACCATGGCCTGTAGCCAAATCAAGGTATTATTCGTATCCAAAGATCTGATATCATGGCCCGAAGCCAATACATTAACTTAATGACATTACATTATCATCATCACTATACTTAAAGTTTAACCAAGAAGTTTCGCTTGTTGATTTCATTGTTGAACACTTCTGTATAGTCTTATTCACAATTCAAACATTATCCACAATCTCATAAACACATTTTATGAAATATCAAAGCATATAACATTCATTTATAATGAAATGAACACCTACGAACTTACCTCGATCGAAGAAACAACGAAACTAGCCGATTAATCGATTACTTCGTTCTTGCCTCGATCTAAGTCTGAGTTCCTCTCTTCCTGATCTATGTGTATTCAAAATTAACTCATTTAATCACTTATTCATTCAATTTCATCCAAAAATATACATTTGGGCTTTTTTGCACTTTAGCCCCTAAACTTTCACATCTATTCAATTTAGTTTCTATTTCACAAATACAAGAAATTCAAAGAATTCATTTTAACCCATGCTTGGCTAAATTACCATAGTCCCCTAGTAGCCCATATTTTTCATCTATTTCACAATTCAACCCTTCAATTTACACTTTTCTCAATTTAATTCCTAATATGCATTTTTACTCAAAATCACTTTACAAAACATATATATTCAACACCAAACTTTCATAATTCACCATCAAACATCCAAAAACACATGAATTTATCAATGGAAAATTTCAAAATCATTAACACTTTCAAAAATTGAGGCATGGGCTAGCTAGAACACGAAACAACAATCACAAAAACATAAAAATCATTAAAAACGAATCAAAACACATACCTAATTGCATTAATTTGCCTTAGCTGAAGGAAAAATCTATTTTCTCTTCTTGTTCTTCAATTTTCGGTCATGGAGATGGAAAATAATGTTTTAATTCACTTTGTTTTATTAATATTAACATGATTTAACAAATACCAATATTAACCTTTAATAAGCTATTATAAAAACATCTAATATAAGGCCATTTATGTCCATCTCCACTATCAATGGTCTAATTACAACATAAAGACCTTTCATTTAATAAGCCATACCATTTAAGCACTTTTAACTTATAGCATGAAACTTTTGCATTTTACATAATTTAGTCATTTTCTCAAATTAACCACTTAAACAATAAAATTAGCTCACGAAATTTTCACACATACATACTTGTATGCTATAAACACCAAAAATAATATTAAAATATTTTTTGACTCAAATTTATGGTCCCAAAACCACTATTCTGACTAAGGTCTAAATCGAACTGTTACAGCTAGGCTTGTGTATAGATGAAATTGCATAAATTTCATTTTAAGAGCTTAGGGACTAATTTGTAAAGGAGTTAAAAGTATAGGGGTAAAATAGTAACTGTGTCATAACATGAAATTCACATTAGATTGATCATAATGATGATTAAATGAGTTAAATTTGATATTATATAGATTAATAAAAACCACGTTCGGACTTAAACCGGGGGAAAGAAAAAGTAATGGATTGATCAGTCGACTTACTCCGTGCTAATTCGAGGTAAGTTCGTATAATCACATTGTGTATTTATATACTTTAATTGAATTATATGTATGTGAAATTAATAATTATGGTATATATATATGGAATGCATAACTAATATGTACTATAAATATCGGGTCCCATTTGAACCCTACAAATTCGTAAGATACAAATGACATGTCATGTCATTAGGGTTACCGATTTTGGTTGAGATCTTGCATGTCTTGTAGCCTTACTGCAGCTCGTACGAGCTTACCGATTCTCAGCTCGTGAGAGCTTATCGATACTCAGCTCGAATGAGCTTACCGTTTATCGCTCGTATGACCATACATGTATAAGAATTGACGGTTTATCATTCAGTACACTTCGTGTGTATCACCCATGTATCCTATGATATTTTAAATGGTTCGATGGGCATAGTATTATTAAGGGATTATACAAGTCTGATATGGCAAGTATTTGCATGGAAATGGTTGATATTTGATATATGATTATATAGCATAGATGTTACATGTACAGGGAATTTGATAAATTGATGAATTCATATATGGTTTTTGGTTTTATGTGAATATATGACTACTTGATTATGGGTTGTATGATAGGCTTTGGCCAAATTGAATTGAGTTATGTTTCGAGTTATTTACCTAAAATTGTAGTTTATGGTAAGTTTTATCCTTTGAATTACGAACTTACTAAGCTTAACTGCTTACTCTATTTATTTGTTCATGTTTTATAGTATTTTGGAAGCTTGCTCGATTCAGAGATCGTCGGAGATCGTATCGCACTATCAAACTCTATTTTGGTACTTAGACTTTACATTTTGGGTTAAATGGCATGTATATGTGTTTTGGTTAATGTGGCCTATATGTCTTATGTTGTTTTTGGTTATATGTATAGCCATGTGAATTGGCTTATTTTGGTATACGTGGTTTGTGAATATATATAAGTAACCTTTGAAGTATGTTGGTTATGTTTAAGGTGGTTGAATGAATTTATCTGTTATATCATGTTGTGGTGTACATGTTCATGTTATAAACTTGATATTGGATGGTCTTGAATACCTATTTATGCCATGGTTGTTTTCCAATTGATGTGAATAGGTTGGTACTATTGTGGGTCAGGAATATGGCTTATTTTTGTCCACACGGGTAGAGACACGGGCATGTGTCTCAACCGTGTGTGATAGACAGCCAGGTGACACGGCTGTGTGTCACCTGATGCTTCTTTTGAAATCAAGTCAGTAGCTTTACATGGCCTAGCACACAGGCATGTGGCTTGGCCGTGTGGTACAAGTCAGTATACCCTCCAGTTTTCACACAACCTAACACATTGTAGTAGCCCGGTTTAGACCATAGTCGGAATAGTGGTTTTGGGACCAAAAATTTGAGTCAAAAAAATATTTTAATATTATTTTCCATGCTTATAATATGTGAATTAATATGTGTGAAAGTTTCATATAAAAATTTGATCGTTTGTGTGCCTAATTTTGATAAAAAGACCTAACCGCGTAAAATGAAAAAGTTACATTCTATATGTTAAAAGTGCCTATTTGCTATGGGTTTTTAATGGTGAGATCCTTATGTTGTGAATAGACTATTTTAAGTTTGAGTGGACCATTATGGGCATGTATTAATGAGTTTTCATGAATTAGCATTAAGGTTAAAATTGGAAATTGATATTTATGTTAATATTAATAAAACAAAGTGAATTAAAATGTTATTTTCTATCTCCATTCACCGATTATTGAAGAACAAGAAGAGAAAAGAGGTTTTTCCATTCGGCTAAGAAAAATTTATGCAATTAGGTATATGTTTTGATTCATTTTTGATAATTTTTACGTTTTTATGATTGTTGTTTTCTGTTTTATCAAGTCCATGTCTTAATTTCTGGATTTGATGATGAATTTGAGTTATGCCATTGATGAAATTGTAAGCATTGTGATGTTAGTTGATGGAAAATGAAAGATATGCATTGGGTTAATAGGTTTTGTATTTGAATTTTTGATAAATTTGAGTATTTTGGACTAATTTTTGAAAATGAGAAATTGAGGGGTTAAAATGTGAAATAAATGAAATATATGGGCTTATATTGGCTAGAGGAAACTTCGGCCTAGCATGTGTAATATGAAATTATATGTATTTTGTGATTTTATGAATTAGGGACTAAAGTGTTAAAAAGTGAAAATGTGAGGGCTAATTTGTAAAATGCCCTAAATATGTGCATATGGATTGAATTGAATGATTTTTTAAATAAAAGAGTTAAATTTTAATGTGTATAGATCAAGAACCAAAGAAAACAGAATTAGATCAGGGAAAGTCGAAAGTAGTTAAATAGCCGTTCGTTTCCATTCTTTCCTGTACGAGGTAAGTCGATATACAAATAAATATGTTTGAATTGAATTATTATTGCTTATATGTTAATAAAGGATACATATGTCATGACATAAGATATTGAGTATGATTTCGTGTAAGACCACATCTTAGATGTTGGCATCAATTTGAGATTTACGTGTAAGACCATGTCTGGGACATCGACATCGTATTTGATTTCGTGTAAGACCCTGTATTGGATAGTGGCATTGATATTTGATTACATGTAAGACCAAGTCTGGGATGTTGGCATCGTACGAACTTTCCGAGCTATCCGCGTATCCTATTTGATTTCGTACGGTTCAACGGGCATTCTGAGAAACGAATGACTATGTGAATGTGTATCCAATTCAGGTATGTTTGAAATGTATATCATGTTTGAGAATGAAAGGTAAGTATATGTACATTTGTGGACATATTATATATGTATGAATTATTATGAGAATGAAATGTGTTATGAGATAAGCTTATTTGTATATGGCTTACTAAGCTTTTGAAAGCTTACTTTGTGTGTGTTTACAATTGTTTTGTAGAGAGTTACATGGGGTCAGACATGGCCTGAAGCACAGGCGTGTCCCATAACCACACGGGCGTGTGACCCCTACATTTTGAAAATTTTTCATGTTTGCTTAAAAATTTGTAGGGAACTCGGTTTAGTCCAGAAAAATTTCTAATGTCTATTTGGGGCCTCGAAGGCTTGCATGAGGGACTGTATAAATATATTTGAATGGTTTTTTATATGAATGTTAAATGCTTACAAAATGTGTGATTGTTTGATTTATAAGTCCTGGAATACTCCATAACTCTGTTCCAACATCAATTACAGGTTAGGACCATTACAGTTTAGGTTCTTCCTTTCCCAAACAGGTGATCCATTGAGTAACCCTACAAAACAGTTAATAGATCATACTTCCACTTGCTAATCCCCTATAGAGGGATTAGTTCCTCGTGGTTTTCTTAAACAATATAAAATCGATATAACACGTAAACATGATAAGTGAATCAAAATTATAAAGTTTAAGAAAAAAGTATGATTTGTATTATGAAGAAGAATGAATCCACAAAGTTTTATCGCATCGAAAAACTAGATATCTTGAAATAAATCAAAGAACAATACTGAAAAAAATCTAAAACCTAAGAAAAGAGAAATACTAACCTAAAATTAAAAAGAAAGATTCTAAGCTAAGCAACCGGTCTCTATAACATGTACCCAATAAGCCTATTTATAGATTTGAGGTGGTTGTCGTCCTTAACCCTAGGTTAATTGACGATCTTGAGCTTTAAGTTGGATTGTACGGGCCAAAATGCCCTTTGGTTTGTATTAATTCTCATCCAAATTCGATGTCGCGACACACTAGGACCTCTGTCACGACATAGAAGTCGGTATACTCTTCTTAAGGATGTCTTTAGGGGTATGTCCCAACACCTTTAAGCTGTGTCGCGACATTGAAGGAAGTCTCAGAATTTCTCCATTCTGCTCCCTATGTTGGGACATCGGACCTTTTGTGTTGTGACATAGTGACCAGTATTAGTTTAGCATGCCTTCTAATGGTCTTTTGCACACTTACAAAGTTCATTAGCTCACCTTTAGGCCTCATTCGGCTCCTAAGGTCAATAAAAGACTCAATTTGCACATTTTATTGAATTTAATTAAACTTTACTAAACCATCATTGAACCTAATGATAATGCTTATTTTCAAGCTCCTAAAGTGCGAAAATTAGTTTAATTTGCTACAAAGTCTTTTAAAAATCATCCAAAATTTAATAAAAGTCTTTTAAAAATATTAAGAACAAAAATCAATCCTCCTCCAAATCATCTAGAGAACGAGCAGTGCCTTTTCTCCATAGTGAGTTGGGCTTCATATGATAGGCCTTTTCTGTGTAGAAAATTGTGGCTAAAATGTCGCTTCATATGCGTCTTCTATTCTAGGGTACTCTTAAGTAGCACCTTCCTCCTCAAGATTAACCCCTTCAACCTAATGAGTTGGAGTTGGCCCGAACATATCTAGGGGATAACTCGGAGTGCGTAACCTATTCATCATTGTGAATTCTTTAAGTATTGGTCTTGTTTCCTGCATCCATTGAATCATTCCATCAAGTTTTGCGTATATATCTCCACGAACTCCCTTTCTAACCTTCGAGTGATCTTTCTACTTAATTGTTGCTAGTATGTCCATTTTCTTCTTTCTCCTTTGATTCCTTTAAGTTATTTGCTCCTGCTAGAGCTCGACATACTATGTATATAATGTATCTCCAATGATACTCCTCATAGGTTTTATAAATTGCTCTTTTTTGTTCATTGGAACTTCTAATTGACGGCACAGAGTCGTTATAAGGTGGGGAAAGAACAGTCTGACTTTTTGGCTCTATACAGATCATTTCATCTCTCAAAAGATCCAACGCCCTACATAGACTTGTTTACGTTGTAGGATACTATATAACAAAACTACTAGAAAGATAATAACATTAGAGACATTCAATGAGAGTACAATTCTAGTGCCAATGAATTGCATCCACATCTTCGTAACGGGAAACATAATAGCTTGATTAAAATTTTTGGGTAGCTCAATGTGTTACATGTAGTTCCAACTACCCATGCCCTGTGTTAAATATTTTATAACATCTTCTATGTCAATGTTTCGAAATCTTTCCAAATTCGTACTGTCAATAAAATCTTTCGCATCAAATGAGATGTTATAAAATTCACAAATATCATTAGGGGAGATTGGAATATCTTCCCCTTATGCTTCGACATCAGTTATTACTACATTATAGCCTTGCTTAATCATTTGGTCCTTAAGGGACACATAAAACTCCTGGACCAATGATATGTTTGCATTAATCATGGGAGTAATGCAAAATTGCTCCCATTGATGATAACGGGCCGAAGTCCAAATCTCTTTGCAGTGAATCATCGAGGGTTCAAACTCTCATTCCTAAATTAGAGGTCTCCTTTGTGACCCTATAAAATATTTTTCCATATTTGCATTATGAAATTGAATGGGATCGAAAACACGTGGGACTTCTTGAATAGGAGTTCTTTTGTTCTTTTTAAGAGTAAAAAGTATGAACAGTAATTAAGAAAAAGTAGAGAAGTTTAAGAATACTTGAACCTCGACTTGTTTGCACTTCCTCTTTGTTTTGTTGATAAGAACTCCTTTCAATGTATCCGTTAGAAGTGGGAATGATGAATTGGGGATTTAATGATGAATTGGGGATTTAATGTTTGAGAAGAAAAAAGATTTTGAAGATTAAGGGTTTTGAGGAGGTTTTGAAAGAGTTTAAGTAACAAAATAAGGTTAGATTAGCTTAAAAGGGTATTTGTATGTTTAAAAAAATGTTTTTAAGTTTAAAAATAGGGTAAAATCATGGTATTTTTTTGGGTTGTGCAACCGGGTTGAGTCAACCTTGTAAAAATTTGCAGCGATGCCGCGACACAAGGGCTCCATGTGTAACATCTCGAATTAGGGTCTAGCCAAAATAGTAGTTTCGAGACCACAAATTCAAAATAGAAATAATTATTTTATTATTATTTGATGGTCCATGATATGAATGCAGGTTTGTGTGAAATTTTCATGAAGAAATTTTATGCTTAAAGTATCCAATTTGAAGTTAGGGACCAAATTGAATAAGTTGCAAAAATATGAGTTCTAGAAGCTTTGAGCATGAAATTGCTATGGATTATAAATTAGAAGGTCTTAAATGATAATTTGACAAATTTCTATAATTTTGGACAAAAATGGACATGCATGGAAAAAATTTAAAGTTTAGTAAAAAGGGCATTTTGGTTATTTGGTTAATAAAAGAATAAAAAGGGAAAAATAAGTAAAATTTTGCTCATCTTCTCCAAGTGCTAGCTAAATTTTGCAAGGGTTCCATAGCTAGGGTTTTCTAACTTTTCAAACTCAATAGTAAGTGCATCCTAGCCCCGTTTTTAATGTTCTTTGTATTTTTGAAGTTGTTATCAACCGATCTAGCCATTTCTACCATTTATTTAAGCTAGGGTTCATGTTTGGAATTTGGCCCATGAGTGACATGCTTGTATTTTGATGATTAATGAAAGAATGTGCAAGTTTGATGTGAGTGTAACATCTTTTACTAATTGATTTTTAGTGAAAACACCTAAAAAGGACTTATTTGTAAAAGATGTAGAAATGGGTAGTAGAAATGTGATTTAATGAGAAATATGGGCTGATATGAGTTAGAATATGAATCGTCTAGGATTGGGTGACCAAGAAAATGCACGCATTTCATTTTACGAGCCTAGGGACTAAAGTTAAAAAAAATAAAAAGTTAGGGGTAAAAAGGTCATTTTACCAAAGTATGAATTAGGGGTCAATTCAAACAATGTGTGTATTGAACAAGCTAAATTTGGCATTATAGATCAAGAAAAACATGATTCAGGTCTTGATCGGGGGAAAAACAAGGTTTACGAGGATTAGGCTCGTTTCTATCATTTTGTACCGAGGTAAGTTCATATGCAAATTATGAAATATGTATCATATTTTAAATGCTTTAATATTGCATGTATGGTAAGTACATACACAATTAATGTGATGTTGTACCATGTGTTTGATGCTTAAATTTTATTATGAATTATGCTTTGATTATTCCATGAGTATGCAATCGGTGTTATGGATATTGAAATTGACATTACGAGACAAAAATATGATATCGAAGAATCCCGTTTGAACCTTAGGAATAGTTTAGGATACAAGTTACATGTCACTAAGGACTGTGTGATCTGAGCTCATGAGTTATGTGGTCTGAGCTCATGAGTTATGTGGTCTGAGCTCATGATATATGTGACACATGTTATGGGGCTCCGGCTGCTAGTCTCGTAATCGGTGGCTAGGTAGTTTGGCATGTAACACCTCTTACCCGTACCCAAGGTTGAGACAAGTACGAGGCGTTACCAAAAATATACTCGAACACTTTCAGAAAATACAGGTTATAAAAGTTCATTCTAATTTAAAACCGACTAAATGACATCATAATGTCCCGATTATGGACCTACAAGGTCCAAAACATATATTAAAAGCGATTCGGGGCTAAATCGAGGACTATAGAAAATTGTAGTAAAATTACTAGGGTTATGCCCCACACGCCCCTGTGGAGGCAAAGCACACGCCCGTGTGCTTAGGGACACGCCTGTGTGTCCCACCCGTGTTGAATTATTTGGATTTATTTTCCATTTCAAACCTACAGGGGTTTTCACACAGCCAAGCACACACCTGTGTCTCTGGCCCGTGTCCCTCACACGGCTTAGACACCCCCGTGTCATCACCCGTGTCCGAAAACCCACACATTCTGTTTATGATGTCATCATTCATTTTAAGGCACACGACCAAGGCACACGCCCGTGTGCTAGGTTGTGTACTCCACACGGTTGTTACACATGGCTGTGTCTCTGCCCGTGTATTTATACCATGCAAATTGACCAAAAATTTTAAGTGCAGGGGACACACAGCCGGGCAACACACCCAAGGGGGCTGACTATGTGTCACACACGGCCTAGACACATGCCTGTGTGTCTACCCATGTGGACCTTTTTAGAGCTATTTTCCAAGCCTTTAGTCACCCTCTATCATCCATACAAACTTAGGGATTTCAATGGTATGTAACATGGCCTAATTATACTCTTAAACAACCTTGACATAGCTCATTGCATGCTAACCTTATTTCATTAGTTTAGTACATGCTAGATTATCCTTTTCGTATTAGGGATTAACATAGTACATTTCACCTTTTTACACTTAGGTCATATTATAACCATATACCATTGTACGCTATGTCCACTCTCAAATTATTAGGTCCCATTTCAATCATCCATTTACGATAAACCTCATCATCATATCTCATGAAACATTTAAACATAGATATGCATCATTAGTAGGTTTACAACCTACATCAATATGAGCCATATCTCATGGCCATATACAAAAGAATAAGTATACCATTTAAGCCCTTACAATGGCTAGCCAAATAACACATGTAACAAAATAACCAAAAATCCTATACATGCCATTAAACAAAATAAAAGTGTCTATATACCAAAGTGGGACTAGTCGATAGTGTGTTGATTCTCCAACTGTCTTCCAATCTTCACGGGTTCTCGAGCTCTGTAAGATAGGGAAAAGAGAACGAGGTAAGCATTTATATGCTTAGTAGGTTCGGATAACTAGAAAGCAAACTTACCGGTTAATTAGCATACAAACATATTAAGCAATAATTCCAACAAGTATGAAATAGTTTCCCTATCACATACACTCAATCATCAAGTTAGTCTCATAACAATACATCATGTCATTAGTCTTAGATGAGCTCATCAACTCAATATTCCTATTCTTTATTTTCGCATGTTAATTCCCGTTGAATTTCTAGAAAATCTCGATGGATAGCCATTTATCGTCAAATCATACAAGTGATCATCTCAAGTATGCACTCCCGCGAACCTCACATCTTATGGCGGGATTTCCAGTCCAGGCCAAATCCCTTTTTAACGACAATTGCTCTCATAAACTCGGATCTGAATTGCCAGTCCAGGCTATATTCAGTCCTCAATCGGATTACCCGTCCGAGCTAGATCCTTTCTATTTTTAGATCATCGGATTACCCGTCTGGGCGAAATCCTTTTCTGAAACACATGCAAGATCTCGTATCATGCAAGCCATAATTTATCCGTCGGATTTTCCCTTTCTATTTCAACCGGGACATTTAATATCTTTCATTTACACAAGCCCATTTCATGAACTATCATGCAATGAATATCTAAATTTTCATACATTCAAGAACATGCATGTTTAAGTATATTAAGAGTTTACTTTGGGTTATACGAACTTACCTGGTAATTGCTTCAATTTCGTATCTTTGTTATTCCAAAACCTTTCGTTTTCCACAGTCAACCTCTAGAAATTGTTCCTCGGGGTCTATATGAATAAAATTAGATTATTAGTACATCACCTTATTCGTTTTAGGCCTAAAACTCACCCCCGGGCAAAATGATCATTTTGCCCCTAACCTTTCACAATATTTACAATTTAGTCCTAGGGCTCGTATAATAAAATGCATGTAATTCCTTGGCTACCCAAGCCTGGCTGAATATTATACACACTCATAGCAGCCCACCTTCATTCTATATTTTCCTACCCATTTCCACAACTTTTATAATTTAGTCCTTTGAGCCATTTCCATGAAAAACCACTTAGAAAAAGTTGTTTACCATCCTTTAAACTCTCATGTCCCTCCATAAATCATCAAAACACAAACATCTCAAGCATGGGTGAATTTTTTAACATGAATCCTAGCTTGAAATATGGGTAGAAATAGTGAGAGCATGTTACGAGGATCTCAAAAATACGAAGAATGTTATAAATGGGGCTAGGAAGCACTTACTATTGAGCTTGAAAATGTTGAAAACCCTAGCTATGGAGACCCTTGGAATTTCGGCAGCATGGAGAAGAAAATGAGCTGATTCTAGCTTGATTTTCCCCTTTTTTATTCTTTAATTAACCAAATGACCAAAATGCCCTTTATTACTAAACTCCCGAAATTTTCCATGCATGCCTATTTTTTTCAAAAAACTTAAAAATTGGGAAAATTACTCTTTAAGGACCCCTAATTAACATTCCAAAGCAATTTCATACAAATTGCTTTTAGAATCCAAGTTTTGCAATTTATTCAATTTGGTCCTTAATTTCCAATAGGACACCTTACACATAGAATTTCTTCATGAACCTTTAACACATGCTCATTTTCATATCCTAGACCTCATAATGATCATGAAACAATTATTTTAACATCAGATTTGTGGTCCCAAAACTACTATTCCAACTAGAACCTCATTCAGGATGTTACATGTCATGTGTTGCGGATACCTGACAGGTTGTGTGAGCAACCCATGTAGCTACATCCAGACTGACAGCTCGAGTGAGTAGACCCGTGAGTAGCTCGAAAGTAAGAAACATGTGATATGTGATATGAGGTAGCGATGGCTACATATGGGGCACTTAGGTGCGAGATTCTGATGTATTTGATGGTATTCCACAAATGTTCAATGGGTACTCCAAAGAGAAGTTGTATTAGCCCGATTTAGGACCTAGTCAGAATAGTGGTCTCAAGACCACCAATCTAGAGTCGAATAAATTATTTTATAATTATTTAGATGTTATAGCATTTTTTAAGAGTGCATGAAAAATTTGGTGAGTTAATTGTGACGTTTGTGAGCCCAATTGTGAAAAAGAACTAAATCGCATAAAATGAAAAAGTCCTATTTTGATAGCTAAAAGTGGCAAATAGCTAGAGAACCTAAATTGGGGGTCTTTAAAGGGAAATTAGACCCTTTAGGGAGGCATGGCCGGCTATAGGAGACAAAAGTGGTCAAATTTTCAAAATTTGGTAAGTTAGGTGGCTTGTTTTGACTAAAATAGGAGTAAATAAAGGAAAGATGATATCATCCCTTTTTCATCTTCTTTCTCCACTGAAAATCAACCATTTAAGGGGGTTTTAATTTCAGTAACTTGTAATCCTCACAAGTAAGTGATTTTGATAGTTTTTCTTGATGATTTTTACATTTTTGAGACCCTTGAAGCATGAGCTTTCAAATGAGGGTACTATTTTGAAAAATGATTAAGAGTTTAGGGTTTTTCTATGAAAATATTTGTAATGTTTTCTGAGTTTTTAAGGAACAAAATGAGTCTTGGGTGTCTAATAACAACTTTTGTGAAAGGTGTTAGCATGAAAACACCTCAAAGAATTAGCATGAAAACACCTCAAAGGACTATTTTACATAAGTTGTAAAATAGATGATAAATGTGTGATATAGTCGGAATTTGAAGTTGCTATAAGAGTAAAAAGGGTTCGGCTAGACTTAAGATAAGAAGAAATTTGATAAAAATTGATTTTCGAGCCTATGGGCAAAATGGTCATTTTGTCAAAGTCTAGAGAAAAAATGATCGTTTTACCAAATATATGAATTTTTGATTGCCTAATTTTAAAGTGACTAAATAAGTACGTTTTTCTATTATAGATCAAGAAATACCAAATCTGAACCTAGACCGAGGGAAAGCCAAGCAAATCGACTAAATTGACTAGTCGCCAGATTTTGTAATCCGAGGTAAGTTGTATGTAAATAGTACAACTACATTAATAATATATGTATTTGAAATATATGAAAATTATTATAGCATAAATTTCTTGATTGTGGAAATGAGAAAATGTGATGAGAATAGAGATAGTAGAATTCCCGATTGAACCTTAGGAAATAAATCGAATATTCATGCCATGACGTTTGGGTCACTTGTGTGAGCTAGTGTAAGACATCTCTGGGACATACATTGGCCACATTATGAGAGATAGTGTAGGACCATGTCTGGGATGGCATCGGCATTGAGACGAGTGCTAGTGTAAGACATGTTTGGGACATGCTTCGGCCTTGAGACGTAAGCCAGTGTAAGACATGTCTGGGACATGCATCTGTTACGAGATGTGTCAGTGTAAGACCATGTCTGGGACATGGCATCAGTACAAATATGCTAGAACTTGTGTAAGACCATGTCTGGGACATGGCATCGGCACCTGACCCCATGTTTGAGGCTAAATGAATATCCGATAATGTTCTAAATGGTTCAACGGTGAAAGTATGATTTCAAGTTAACAAGGAAAGTATAACCGTGTTGTGAGTGGTATAGGTACCTATATGGTATGTATGAAATGTGAGCTCAATATATGCTATATGAGGTGTATTGAATATTGATGAGTAAGTTTTGCTTATGCCACTTGTGTATTATGATACTTGTTGATGAATGGTAAAGTTATGTTGTATATTTATTTATGTGCAACTTACTAAGCTTTATGCTTACTTCCTCTCCTTTTTCATTTTCTTATAGTGTTGCCTATCTAGCTTAAGGACCAAAGGAAGTCAGAGATATCGATCACACTATCAATCGAAGCATTTGGTATAGTTTGATTTATATTTTTGAATATGGCATGTACAGGGCTTAGACTTTACTATTTGTGTCATTGAGAACTGGCCAAATGTGTTGGCTTGGGTTGGAAACCCTTCATTTTGTATTAAGCCTTGAATGATGGCAAATATTCACTTTGATATATGCAAATGAAGTTACTCTCATGAATGAGTAATTGCTTAATTGATATGTATTCTATTGTGGCTGATTGGTTTAAATAAGTTATTCTTGTATTGGTTTGGTTGATTTTGTATAGGTTGTCTAAGTAAGGGTGGCAAAGAGGCTTGGTAAATAGCCTTATATCGTCCACACGGATAGACACATGAGTGTGTGTCTAGGCCGTGTGTCCCTTGCAAGTAAAAATTTCAAGTCAGTATACATGGTAGTAAACACATGGGCAGAGACACGGCCGTGTGTCTCAGCTGTGTGATGGGCACGGCCTAGCACACGGGCGTGTGCCTTGGCCGTGTGACATTTTAGGGATGCTAACGTCAGAAATAGAATGTCCATGTTTTTGCACACGAGCTAGGACACAGGTGTATCATGGCCATGTGAAGGACACGGGCCAAGGACACGGGCGTGTACCAGGCTGTGTGAAAACCCCTGTAGGTGTGCATTTAGAATTAATTCCACATGGGTGGAGGACACGAGCGTGTCCCTGTATTGCTTAGGCCGTGTGAGCCACACGGGCCATCAACACACCATGTTGAAATGGCCACATGGGCGTGTTACCCTTTTACACGGGCGTGTGCTCTGTTTCAAAGTCAAATTTTCTATAGTTGGTTTAAGGACCCGGGTTGATCCCGAATAGTTTTCAATGGTCGATTTGGTGCTCATAGGCCTATAATAAGAAGTTTAAAGTAGAAATTGAAAAAGTTCTAAAATGGGACCAAGTCTTGGTGACTTGGGGAACGTTTGTATGCATGAGATTGAGTTAGGTAATGCCTCATATTCCGCTCCGGTGTGGGTTGCGAGTATGGGCTGTTATAGAAGTTCAATAGGTAATCTTAATGAATACGTAAAATACTAGAAAGTAAGTTATTATGTGCAAGTGGGCACAGGTATGTACATCGAACTCATGAGAATACCATTGGATATGATGAACTTGTGGTAAAAATATATATATGAAGAATAAATTTAAGTGATTTGATAATAAAATGCAAGATTATGTTCATTGTGTTAAATGTATGTTTAATGCTTGTTTAAATTGCATTTTATTTGCATGTGAGCTTACTAAGCTTTAAAGCTTAGCCCCTTTCCTTTCCTTTTTTCTTATAGTGTCGCCAAGCTAGCTCGGGAATCGGAGGATGTCGGAGTTTTCAATCACACTATCAACTAGAAAATTGGGTATAGTTAGCTTCAACATTTTGAGTATGGCATGTATAGGGATTTGTTATTTTTTGTTATATGTCATATTGGTTTAACCAAATGTGTTGGCTTATGGTAATATTTGATTAATTTTATATATGGCAATGTGATATGGTTCATATTGATTATTTGGGTTGTAACCCTAATTAATTATGCATGCATGCAATGTGTTATGCTTGATGTGGTTGCTTGTGGATAATATGTGAGATGAATGACATATGTGCTTAATGAATGAATTGTGGCTAATAAGTATGACCAAACCTGTGGTATATTTGAGTAAATTGGAAGTAGGTTTACTTGATGAATATATATGAAATTGGTGTGGAATGCCATATGAAAGTATGATGGTTGGTTAGGTGATATGTTGACATTACAAAGTCATGGATTAATCATGTTTATGAGTATTTGAGTGACTAAATATACTATGTTGCATGCCATCAAAAATGTATGAGTGAGTGGGAATTTAAGGGTGACAAATGACTTGGAATATAGCCTCAAAATTGTCCACACAGGTAGACACACGGACATGTGTCTAGGCCGTGTGTGACACGCAGTCTGTCCCATGGGCGTGTGATTTGACCGTGTATCCCCTGTAGCCTAATTAGGTGAAACAGAATGCCCAGTAGTAAACACACGGGCAGAGACACGGCCATGTGTCTTAGCATGTGAAGAACACGGCCTTAGGACATGGGCGTGTGCCTAGGCCGTGTGAAGTCTGCACTTAATTTTTGGAATTTAATTCGCCACACGGCCTAAGCACACGGGCGTGTAACTTGGCCATGTGACCCTAATTGAGTTGATGATGTCATAAACAAGAGTTACACAGGTTGAGGACACGGGCGTGTCCCAATCCACACAAGCGTGTGTGACCACACGGCCTACCCATACGGGCGTGTGACCCTGTTTCATAAAAAAAATTCTAAGTTTTTCTAAAGTACTCGGTTTAGTCCCAAACTACTCCTGATGTATGTTTTAGACCTCGTAAGCCCATATAAAGGACTATTTGTTTATGTATGAATGGAATGGATTTGAACAAAATTTTACTGCCTGATTTTGTATGTTTGCTTGTGATTAAGTCCGGTAATGCCTCGATCCCGTCCCGACGTCAGACACGGGTAAGGGGTGTTACACCATGCCTCAACATCCCTAGTAGACTACTCATGTCGTGACACGGGGTCCGATGTTGCGACACACCCTGTAGTTTTGGAATTCTTGAGAATTGTCTTTTGTGTCGCAACATAGGTCAATGTTGTCATGACATCGAGATGATTTTTTTAACTTCTTAATTGCTGCCCATGATATTGCGGCATAGAGTCGTCTGTGTTGTGACATTGGCCTTGTTTCCCAAATTTCTGATCTTCAGGATGAATCAAGCACTTTGTTAAACTTGTCTTTAACCTACCTGTAGTACATTAACAATTTAGTTAGCGGAGTATACAGTTAGCACAGTTAGTAACAATCAAACGATGGAGAAATGTTAAGTCTTGGTGCCAGACTCATTCGTCAGCTTAGTCAAAATACACCGAGGTGATCCTTGTAAAATGTTTTTATCTATATTAGTCCAACAACCATCATGCCATTCTATTCATCTGCAGTTGTCTTTTTCTCTTAATTTACCTTTTCAACCTACTTTAACGACCAACAACTCTTTTTGTAGGTCATAACTATTAATGGTTTGCGAAGCCATATGCCCATATAACTACTTTAATTGGTGTTTAGCATTTGTACTCTAGAAAAAGATTGAGGATTGTGGTTCACAATTGTTGTCTATAGTGTTTCTGTCCTTCTTATTGATCAGGTATGGCTTTTCAGAAGAACTTTTTAAAGTGATTCGTAGAGGGATAGGGAAAAAATTTGCATTGCGCTACTAAAGTTCTGCTTTTGTCAGCTTTTAAATTCATCCATTGGCCTAAAGATAATTCCTTTTGATGGTTCTCATAAAACTTGAATACTTTGTAATGGCCGAAGCTCGATGCTTATACACATCGATTTTTTAATTTGATTGAACCCTACTATAAGATTGAAAGTTCTATCAATATATATTTTTCCCACTCTTTCCAACATTTGGAAATTCCTAGATCTATAAACTTCTGGGGTGCTTAGTTTAGTACTAATGTCATGCAAGGGATAGTCAATTCAAGTTCATCAACTAGGTCTACCAATATCTATTCTTTTTTCTTTTTTTTTTACTCTAGGAATTCCTGAATTGACAGACACTCTTCCACCATATTCTTGTGTTTCGGCCTTATTAGTGTTATCCACGGTTTCTAGGACAATTAGTTCCATGTTGATCTAATTATTTAGTTTACTGTCCATTTCCCTTATCAGCTCTATATCTTCCTTTTCAATAGTTAAGTTGTCTGAATGTTCTTCTACCTATTGAAGTAGTAATGCTCTAGAATTTCTCCTTTTTTACAAGTATCAACAGTAACATTCTCTTCTTTGCTCAATTCCAGACTTAGCACCTCTTGGTACCTTTCTAATGGCATATCGTCTTAGTCATCATCAGTTTGGGAAAGAACTAGGGTTTCTCCTCGAAGTTGACTTAATTCTAGCATTAGTAATCATTGATTCTCCTAAATCTCCCAATATTCATAGACTCCTTCATAAATATCTTCGTCATAACTAAAGTCCTCATCAGACCACATATAATAAAAGTTATTCATGACTTTGTGCTAATTGACTCCTTGGTTGATAGTACTTAAGATTCCTTAAAAAAACAAATATTAGACGTGTTAATTAACAAAATAAATTGAAAGTCGTAACTATAACCTACAAATTTCCTAATTATTCCTTTAAAGTGAAAAATTAAAATTAACCCAGTGATATTGGCTCTCCAGCAACAACACCAACAACTTGACCGCCTTCAGAGTTACTAATGTCCAAATTGTGAATACTGTAATGAAATATAAAATTACAAGGCAGTATTTGCAAGTATACGAGTCTAGTTGTAATATAGTTTTACAACGGAGTGGGTGAATACACTGAGGTTCGTACCCAAGGGAGGCAAAGACTTGATCAATTTTAACCTACACAGTAAAAGATCTAATTAATACTTTAATTAAGTTATAGTATAGAAATTTAAATAAGAGATTTGTGGGAATTTTTATAATACTAATAATAAAACAAAAGAACATAAAAGAAAACTAAATTTCCAGAGATAGAAAAAGTAGAAGGAATCAAATTTGCTTATGGGTGATTAGCTTGCTTCAACAATCCCAATCAACTATCGTTTCAAGTTCCTCGTTAACCAAATAGTTGCTGCCCTAACAGGATCTTTCGATCTTCTTCTAACATAATGAGTCAACAACGACTACTTTTAATCTGACCTCACAGTCCAGACTGGCTTGGGGTGAAAGTGTTCACGAATGGGTAAAACCATTTCTAGATTAATTCCCACCTTGAGGACTTCCCAAGGTTATTAAACCTAAGGTTTGTTTCACGCTCTTCCTTTCTCAAACAACTAATACATTGAGTAACCTTACAAAACAATTAATAGATCACGCCTCCACTCGCTAATCCCCAATAAAAGAATTAGTTTCTCATGGCTTTCATAAATAGTACGGAATCGATGGAAGAACAAAACATGGTAAATGAATCAAAGTAGAGAGTTCAAGAAAAGCATGATTTATATAAATAATAACATGAATCCATAGAAGTTTATTGTCTTCACAAATCATATCTCTTGAAAGAAAAAAATGAACGAATAAAGTAAACTTTGGAAAACCTAAGAAAGAAAGAAAACAAAACTAAATCTAAAGAAAGAAGCTAGGTTCATCCTAAAGGTGTCCATAATGTGTGCCAAAGGAGCCTATTTATAACCTTCAGATGGACATCGTCCTTAACCCTAGGTTCGCTGACATTCTCGAGCATTAAGTTTAATTGTACAGAGCAAAAGACCCCTATTTCGTGTTTAATTTTCATCCTAGAGTCGATGTTACAACACACCGGGACTTGTGTCACGGCATAGAAGTCAATATGCTCCTCCTTAAGATGTCTTCAGGGGCATGTCGCGACATCCTTAGTCAGTGTCATGACATTGAAGGTAGTTTCGTACTTTATCCATTCTACTCTCCATGTTACGACATTAGGCCTCCCGTGTTGCAATATAGCGTCCAATATTGGCCTAAAATACGTTCTAATGGTCTACTACACACTTAGAAAGCACGTTAGCTCACCCTAAGGCCTTATTCATCCCTTAAGGTCAACAAAAGACTCAATTCACACACTTTATTAGATATAAGTAAAGCTAAAGAAACTAAATTAAAATATAACATAAATGCTTGTATTACGCTCCTTAAGTGCGAAAACTAGTTTAATTTGCTACACTAAATTACGACAGATCATCGGGTAACGGTTCAATTATAACTCAGGTGGTTTGATAACATATGACACCTTTTTCCTTTTCGGGACAATTTGTTCTGGCTGCACCTTGCTCTGCCTCCCCAAGTCAAGTTAGGATACCATGTGATCGTTCTTTTGTTCAGCACCATCCTACTCTTCTTCTGCTTCGTAATCATTCAATTCTTCTGAAATTAACTCCAACCAATTGTAATCTTGTTCTTTACTTCCAACTTGTTCCAGTTTCCTAGTTTCCACTTCACGACATTCCTCTCAGGTAGATTCATTAGTGCTAAATTTCTCCAATATTTTAATTACTTCATTCCTCATTTTTTCTAAATGCTTTCCCCAGTCATAATATCTAATTTTCGTCTATTCTGACTGTCCAACCCATAGTAAAAATTTTGAATCTGAACTGCAAAGTGTATACCCCCACTTAATATGGATTTGAGGATTGTCTTAAACCTCTCCCATGCCTACCTTAATGTTTTAGTGGTACTTTACTTGAAATAAAACAATTGTGTGTAAATACTCAATACCTTGGCCATAGGCAACACTCAGCGAAGAAATAGTTGCACAAACTCAGACAGTATCTGGACCGGTTTGTAGTTGTGTTTATTGATGACATCTTGGTCTACTCAAGAGATGAAACCGAGCATGCTGAGCACCTGAGATTAGTGTTGCAGATTTTACGAGATAAGCAGTTATATGCTAAGTTCAGTAAGTGTGAGTTATGGTTAAGAGAGGTGAGCTTCTTGGGTCATGTGGTATCCGCATCGGGTATTCGAGTTGATCCGAGCAAAATTTCAGCCATACTTAACTGGAAGCCTCCGAGAAATATTACTGAGGTTCGGAGCTTTTTGGGACTTGCCGGTTACTACCGACGGTTTGTAAAAGGTTTCTCGATGATAGCCATACCAATGACGAAACTACTTCAGAAAGATGTTAAGTTTGAATGGACAGAAAAGTGTCAGAAAAGTTTTGATCAATTGAAAACTCATTTGACGGAAGCTCCAGTACTAGTGCAGCCCGAATCAGGCAAGGAGTTCGTCATTTACAGTGATGCATCCTTACTTGGGTTGGGTTGTGTATTGATGCAAAAAGGTCGAGTTGTAGCTTATGCGTCGAGGCAACTGAAGCCACATGAGAAAAATTATCCAACCCATGATCTCGAACTGGCTGCCATCGTATTCGCTTTGAAAATATGGCGACATTACTTATTTGGTGAGAAGTGCCATGTATACTCGGATCACAAAAGTCTCAAATATTTGATGACTCAAAGAGACTTGAATCTGCGACAAAGATGTTGGCTTGAGTTGTTAAAAGATTATGAGCTTGTCATTGACTATCACCCGGGAAAGGCTAATGTGGTTGCGGATGCTTTGAGTCGTAAATCACTGTTTGCTTTACGAGCGATGAATGTACACTTGTTTGTTCTATCCGACAATGTGTTAGTAGCAGAATTAAAGGCTTGACCATTGTTGATTCATCAAATTCGTGAAGCTCAGAAAGTCGATGATGAATTGGTTGCAAAACGGGCTGAATGTGTTTCGGATAGGGAATCAGAGTTTCAAATTGATGACGACGATTGTTTGAGGTTCAGAAGTCGTTTGTGTGTTCCAAGAAATTCAGAACTTATTTCGATGATTCTGAACGAAGCTCATAGTAGCCGAATGTCAATTCACCCGGGGAGCACGAAGATGTACAACGATCTGAGACGTCAGTTTTGGTGGCATGGTATGAGACGAGACAATTCTGATTTTGTTTCGAAGTGTTTAATATGCCAACAAGTGAAAGCGGAACATCAAGTGCCTACGGGTTTACTCCAGCCGATCATGATACCTGAATGGAAATGGGATCGAGTCACGATGGATTTTGTGTCTGGGTTGCCATTGTCGACAAGTAAGAAAGATACGATTTGGGTTGTTTTTGATAGATTGACTAAGTCGGCTCATTTTATTCCCGTACGTACGGATTATTCACTGGATAAACTAGCTGAATTGTATGTTTCTCAGATTGTGAGATTACACGGGGTACCCATTTCTATTGTGTCGGATAGAGATCCGAGATTCACCTCGCGATTTTGGAAGAAATTGCAAGAAGCTTTGGGTACCAAGTTGCATTTTAGCACCGCTTTTCATCCCCAAACCGATGGTCAATCCGAGCGGATAATTTAGATACTCGAGGATATGTTGAGATGCTGCATCCTTGAGTTTAGTGGTTCATGGGAACGGTATCTACCTTTGATTGAGTTCACTTACAACAATAGTTTTCAGTCAAGCATTAAGATGGCGCCTTACGAGGCTTTGTACGGTCGAAAATGCCGTACACCATTGTTTTGGACCGAGCTCGGTGAAAGTAAAATTTTCGGAGTTGATTTGATTAAAGATGCTGAGCAGAAAGTAAAAATAATTCGTAAAAGTCTGAAGGTAGCATCAGATCGTCAGAAGTCGTACGCGGATTTGAAACGAAAGGACATTGAGTATCAGGTGGGAGATAAAGTGTTTCTTAAAGTTTCACCATAGAAAAAGATACTCAGATTTGGGCGTAAGGGCAAATTGAGTCCGAGGTTCATCGGGCCATATGAAATATCCGAACGAGTCGGTCCAGTTGCGTATAGATTGATTTTGCCCCCTGAACTTGAAAAGATTCACGATGTCTTTCATGTTTCGATGCTTCGACGTTATAGATCTGATCCATCGTACATAATTAATCCATCAGAGGTTGAAATTCAACCCGATATGAGTTATGAAGAAGAACCGATTCGTATCCTGGCTCGTGAAGTGAAAGAGTTACGAAACAAAAAGGTTCCTTTAGTAAAAGTGTTATGGCTCAAACACGGGATGGAAGAAGCTACTTGGGAGACCGAGAACTCTATGAAAGAACGATACCCAAACCTATTTACCGGTAAGATTTTCGAGGATGAAAATTTCTTAAGTGGGGGAGAGTTGTGATAGCCCTAAATTGACCCTAGTCGGAAAGTGGTTTCGGGACCACAAGACCGAGTCATAAAAATAATTAACCATTATATTTGATGCTTATTATATGTATATAGGCATGTGTGAAAATTTCATGTTTGAATTTTGTTAATAGTAAGTGAATTTTGCTAAATAGGACTTGTGTGAGAAAATTTAGAAATGTGCTAGGCAAATGTTAAAGTGGCCTATTGATGCATGCTAGAAAATGTTGTCCTTGCATGTCAAAATACCCAAAACTTGGGATGGTGGCCGGCCATGCTATGGGTAAAAAGGTATTATAAACATGCTATGTTAGTGTTTCATGGGAGGAATGATAAAATAAGGAGCATGGTAATAAAATAATGAAAAGAAAAATGATGAAGAAAAAAGAAAAAGTTCTCATGTTGTTCAACTTGGCCGAATAGAAGAAAGAAAAAGAAGGGAAAGAGCTTGGAGAAAATCGGCTATGGTGGTTCACTAGACTAAGGTATGTTGATGTTGTTTCATGAGATTCATGCATATTTTTAGTTGTTAGCTTGAGTTCTACCTAGCCCATGGTTTAAATCTTTGCTATGAGATGGAGATGATATTCGGCCATGGGTGTTGTCTTCTTGGTTGGTGTTTGATGTTGTGGTGATGAGGCATGAAGATGAGTTAAGTTTCGGCTAAGGTGGACTTGTGTTGATGTCATTTGCATGCTAAGTGTGAAGCTTTGTAATGATACATGTGATGGTGATTGATGACTCTTGGATTTTCTTTTTAGCATTTTTGAGTTAGACATTAAGTTCTTTGTTTAACCCATGACCAAAATTGAAGTGGTATGGTGTCTTGATGCATTCGGCCATGGTAGGAAGTAGATGAGAATTGGTAGTAAGGTGAAGTGCAAATGTTAGTATTTGATTACTAGTGTATATATGTGTATTAGTCGAGTTTTGAACTTGAAACAAAATGGTATGTAGTCAATACAAGTAACCATATTTGTAGGAAGTATTAAGCATATAATCGGCCTCAACATAGACATGCATATTCGGCCACATGAGGTAGATTGGTGTTGCATGTATTCGGTTAGATGCAAGCATATTGATGCTTTTATCTTGGCTTAGATAATCGGCTAAAAGAGAGTGTGGGCTAATATGTTGAGTTGATTCATGATTTCATATATATGTGACTCTAATGTCTAATGTATATATGGGTTAAGTACCTTGAGTTTCTCTTTTTGATGTTCAAATGATTAAATCAATTTATTGTTAAATTAAGCTCAAGAGCAAAGGGGAACTAAATCCGATAAAGGGAAGGAAAAAGTGATCGAATAGCCGTCGAAATCGTTCGACAACATCCGAGGTAAGTTTTCGAGTAATGAAACTTAGTTTACGATTTGATTAAGTCATGACGTATAATCATAACAAATATACGGTGATATAATGATTCTACTTGAATTATATGTTGAGTTAATTAGTCTATACGTATGATGGGTAGCCGTACGTGCATAGAGATCATGTCATAAAGCAAACCAAATCATGCTGTTTGTATGTGGCTATTGAGCCGAAAATGGGAATGCTTAATAATTGACTTGTGTTTGAATTCTAGTTATGAAAATGAAATAAAGATGTGTCATGATTTACTAATCTGTGCATGAATATTCGGATTATAACAGGGCTAAGTCCCGAAGGCATTTGTGCTAGTGACTAATTCCGGGCTAAGTCCCGAAGGCATTTGTGCGAGTTACTAATTCCGGGCTAAGTCCCGAAGGCATTTGTGCGAGTTACTATATCCGAGCTAAGTCCCGAAGGCATTTGTACGAACTACTATATCCGGGCTAAGCCTCGAAGGCATTTGAGCGAGTAGCTATATCCGGTTAAATCCCAAAGGTACTTGGTTTGGGAATGAGCGATCTTGCTGTAATAATTTCAATTAATATGCTCATAAAATCCCAACGATGAGGTATGTTTCGTATATGCATTGGATTAGTTGATTCCTTTTAAATAGTATTCGCTCAGTCGATTAATGAGCTTCCGGCTTTTGGTTAAGTTGATCTCTTATGTATGAGTATAAGGGTTGGTAATGTGAAGTAGGTATGATTTTGAGAATGTGTGTATATGAAATTATCCGTTTAGTCATATGAATGCTATACTTCAATTGTGCCTAATTTCATTGCTCAAAACTTACTAAGCATTAAATGCTTATTCCGTTTCTTTGATTCTCTGTTTTATAGATTTTGGTTCGTCAGCTATCGGACTCGGGATTGTCAAAGTCGAAGTCGTCCACACTATCAAAGCCCTTGTGGTACTCTTTTAGTTGAACTCTGCTAATGGCATGTATAGGACTGCCCTTGTGTTATTAGTCAAGTACTTTGGTGTTGTATATATTTGGATAGCCATGCGAAAATGGCTTATATATTTTGAGCATAGTGTTATAATCATTTTGTATGTATATGGTTATTGAGAGGTGTGGATATGCTTGGCAATGATTGGCCATTGGAATGGTTAATCATGATCATATTTTGTGCTATATATGCTAAAGGGCTAGTTGAATCATGGAAACTATGAAATAGGTAAAGTCTACCTTAAAGGCAGATGCTGACAGCAGCAGTGATGTAAATTTGAAAAATCACTAAAAATAGTAGGAATGGAATTAAATAGTTAATAAATTATGTAATCGAACCTTGATGAATCTATTTTCATATGGAAGAAACGAAACGATCATATGAGTCGTATTTTAAGAGATATTTAAGTTTTCGTGGAACAAGGCCAGAGCGACTTCTAGATCCCCTGATCTGACTTTGGAAATTCACTATAAATTAACCAGAGATAATTAGAAGTCATTCCATATATGTATAGATTCATTTTTGAGTCTGGTTTCCTTAGAAATAAATGGCATAAGTATTGAAGCCCTGTACAGGGAGATATATAAGTCGTAATGCATGAAGGTCAGAGCAGTCGAACCCTGAAACAAGGGAGACTTTAACTAATAAACTGTACTAATTGGCCTGATTAAAAATTCTAAAAAAAATTTTTAGATGGATATATGAGTCTAGTTTCAGGGAAAATTTACGGAATCAGTTTTTGAGCTTCGGAACTCGAGATATGATTTTTAAAGTGACTGTGATGCAGTTAGCCAGCTTGTCTGGAAAAAAAAGAAAAAAAATGAACTGTGTAAGTCAATGAAATAAGTCCGTAAATACCTCGTGTTCGACTCCGGCAACGGTCTCGGGTACGGGGTGTTACAAAAAACATTCCGGCGACCCAAACCATGGATCCATGTGTAAGGAACGTATCGGGGTGATAAAAAGTTTCAAAATTATCGAAACTTCAATCTGAGTAGACAGCGATGCCTAGGCAACGAGAATCCTGAACCACTATCGAACCAAGCTGTAACCTTTCCGATGTCGGCCTCACGTAGTCACCCAGTTGACAATGAACGGTAGAAAAAAAATCTCAGAAACTATTTCAGTGATTTTTATGCTTGACGACTGCTAAACCCTTTAGCATAGTTTCGGGCTTATTTATATATTATCTCTTTAGGGTTTTTACCCTTGCCATAAATAACACCCTTTTAATTGGTTTATCTTTTTAATGAATATTAATTCATTAAAATTAATCTGAACATAATAGTCATCATTAAAATAAATATAATAATGTTTAACCGAAAATTATAATTACATTAATTATAATAAAGATTTCAGTAAACTATATTTATGTAAACTTATATATGAACCAAATTCATATACTAATGAAATTATGTTCTAATTATATGTACAACATCCTTGTACATATAGTATGTTCAAGAATTTGATTGCCCAATTAAATTAATTCTATAATTAATTTAATTCATCTGACAATCAGAATACAATACCAACTATGTTTTACTCCGTTCATTTCAACCATATGGTGTGACCCTATAGGTTCTTGTAACGTTAGCAGTAATATTAGAACGATTCTAATGTTACAAACAATGAGTGGCATCTAGCAATGCATCATTGCTACCTAAGTTACGAGAAGTCATGATTCGACATAACCTTTTGTGATTAACCTTTGATGCATTAATCCTTAAGTCCTATATCTTTGGAATGGACACAAGTCATGGAATAGTCACACTTGCATAGTCCATCCCATGTTTCTTGATACCTTTAAGTGAACTATGATGCACAAATAAGTACGACATCTCATATCAACTTATTTGAGCATGGCCATGCATTTCTAGTCTCACTCAATCAAGTGGCCTAAGATATTACTCTCATTATGTAGGAGGGACTTATCCTATATTGATCAACCATATCCCTCTACATAGATTGTGGTATATCCAACATCAGTCTTTATAGAACAACCAGTTACGATGTCCGTTTGACTATATCAAAATATACAACTCACGATGTTGGGATAATGATGATCTCAAGTATGAGGATCATATACATATTAATCACTATGAGTAATGTTGTGACAATTACATAATAATCCAAGAAAGATACTCATAGCAGGTTAGTCCAATATGTTGTTCTCTAACACACATATTCATGCATTGATTTTGACATTTCATATCAATGACAACTCTTTATTATCAATCAACTACATATTAGTCTCAATGCATTATTGTTGTCCTAGCCAACAATAATACTTGACTAAGGATCTTTTAATAATAATCATATTATTCTCAAGACATAATTATAAAACAGTTTATTTATGTACACAAAAAAGAAACTGAAATAATAATGGTAACGCCTTATATCAATAAACATGTTAATCAAGTATGTTATTACAACCATCTCGTGATTGATCTTTGGGCATACTCTTACAGTTCATGGATAGGCCATACAAATTTTGGGTTAATTCCAACCTTGATAACTTCCTAGGGTCGTCAAGCCTAGGGTTTAGGTTCTTCCTTTTCCAAGCAGCTGATCTGTTGAGTAACCCTATAAAATAGTTAATAGATCATACCTCTACTGGCTAATCCCCCATAGAGGGATTAGTTCCTCATGGTTTTCATAAACAATATAAAATTGATAAAACACGTAAACATGATAATTGAATCGAAAGTATATATTTTAAGAAAAATTTTGATTTGTATTATGAAAAAGAATGAATCCACAAAGTTTTATCGCATCCATAAACCGAATCTTCCGAAATAAAACAAAGAACAATACTGAAAAAAATCTAAAACTTAAGAAAAGGGAAATACTAAACTTAACTTAAAAAGAAAGATTCTAAGCTAAGTAATCAATCCCCGTAACATGTGTCAAATAAGCCTATTTATATATTTGAGGTGGCCATTGTCCTTAACCCTAGGTTAGCTGACGTTCTTGAGCTTTAAGTTGAACTGTACAGACTAAAACACCCCCTAGCTCATATTAATTCCTGTTCAAAGCTGATGTCGTGACACATCAGGACTTGTGTCATGACATAAAAGTCAGTATACTCTTCTTAAGGATGTTTTCACTAATATGTCGCGACACCCTTAGACTGTGTCGCGGCATTGAAGGCAATCTCAGAATTTCTCCATTCTTCTCCCTATGTTGCCATATCGAACCTTACGTGTTATGGCATAGCGACGATTATCAAATTAACACGCCTTCTAAAGGTCTCCTGAACACTTACAAAGTTCATTAGCTCACCCTTAGGCCTTATTCGGCCTTAAGGTCAATAAAAGATTCAATTTGCACATTTAATTTAATTTAATTTAATTTACTAAAACATCATTAAACCTAATGATAATGCTTATTTTCAAGCTCCTAAAGTGTAAAAATTAGTTTAATCTGCTACACCGAATTACGAAAGATCAATGAAATATATAATGATTTTAATTGAAAGCATGAATAACTAAGGCACAAAACATCATAAGCATGAATCAAATGAACTTTAACAAATTAATGTAACCATTCTAGCTAAAACAAAATTAAGTCATCATTTTCAATGGAAAAAATCAAAACACTAAAACAAATTGCAAACATTTTGAATAAAAACAAGATTAATGAAGAAGAAACTCTTAATGGTTTTAGCGGTTCTCCAAAGATCGATCATGGTGGATTTCTCCAATTCTTGTGATTGGAAAATGCTCCTCAAGGTTGCGGGCCAAGAGTGGATTTCCTCAAGAGAAAATGCTAGCTAAAGGAGATGGGGAAATGGGAAGGCTTATGAGTGGAAGAAAGTGAAGAAAAGATGAGAGGAATGTGAATTGAGAGATGAATGGGTGATGAGGTGTGATAGCCCTAATTTGACCTTAGTCGGAAAGTGGTTTTGGGACCACAAAACCGAGTCATAAAAATAATTAACCGTTATATTCTATGCTTATTGTATGTGTACATGCATGTGTAAAAGTTTCATACTTTAATTTTTTCATTTGTATGTGAAATTTATTAAATAGGACTTTTGTGAGAAAATTTTGAAATGTGATAGGTAAATTTAAAAGTGGCCTATTAATGCATGTTATAAAAAGGTTGGGCTTGCATGTCAAATATCCATTTTTTTATAGTGGCCGGCCATGATGATACTTTTATATTAAAATATGTATTAATTATTAGTTAAATGGTTTTATGTTTAATAATATAGATTAATAAAATAAAATAATGGATGTTCATCTTCTTTCTTCATTTTGCCGAATTTGAGAAAGAAAATTTTTGAAGAAGAAGCCAAGGCATTCGGCCATGGTTATCTCCATTTAAAGGTATGTAATGTAAATTTTCTTTGAAATTTATTGTGAAATTAAATTGATAAATACATAGCATAGCTAACCCATGGTCTAAATTTATGAATCAATGAACAAGTGTCCATTCGGCAAGTGCTAAATTTTGTGTTATTTTGATAAGTTTTTGGGAAGATGTTAGTTATGTTTAATGTGTTAAGTTGCTTGTTATTTTAGCTTAAAAGTTGAGGCTAGTATTTGGTTTATAGGGTATGCCAAATTTGGATTTTGGGAGAAATATTGGTAATCGGTCATGCTAGATTTTTGATGAAAAATTATTTTAATGCTTTATATGTTTTATAAATGAGCTTGTAAGTGATTTTGAAGATTTGTAAAATTTTGGATGAGAAGTGTCGAATGTAATTTTTGGGTGTGACTTAAGGGATAAAAATATGGTGGCTTAAGTTTAGTAATAACTAGCCATATGTGATGATATATTGAGCCTTGTATATTCGGTCTTATAGGTATGTACTTATGTAATGATATAATGAATTTGGTATATCCAGTCATATAGGTAAGTATTTATGTGGTGTTCCAATTGAACTTGTAAATTCGGCCACATAGGTATATATATATATTTGTAAAGATATGTTTGATCTTGCATATTCTGCTAAATAAGTGATGATGGTATATGAAGTCAAATGTGGTTTTGTAAGCTTGTATAGATGTGTGAAAGTATATTTTAATTTATAATGATATTTGGCTTTGGAAGTGGTATGAAAACTTACAAAATGCTAATCTTATAAGTATTCGGCCAAAATGGTAGATATGATAATCATGTGTGGTTATGGAATTGTTAAGTTAAAATTTATTATACATTGATTTGGTAAATTAGTTTATGAAATTCGTAAATTAGTTTATGAAATTAGAATATGCAAGGTAATAAGTTAGTAAAATGTTCCTTGATAGTTTTAATCTATTATATGGGGATAAATGTAATTGTTGATTGTAGCCTAGTAATATGTTCGATTGTGCATGAGTAGGGCATATGTATGATGTTTAAATAGCTAGTTAGTAAAGTCATTTGTACCTTAAATATATGATATACATGTATTAAATTAAATTGCTTAATTGATATGTAATTGAATAAATCTATTTGTTTTAAATCAAGCTCAAGAGCAAAAAGGGTCGAAATCAGATAGGGGAAAAGAGAAAGCAATCAAGTAGTCTATCCGTAACTATTCAAATATATCCAAGGTAAGTTTTGAGTAGTCTCCTTTATTATATAATTGATGATGCCTCTATAAGAGTATATTAGGTGAATTGCGATCTTTTGGTTTGTACTTAAATTAGGTTGTGAGATAAATAATTCATGTATATGACTTATAGTCTAATGGTCACTTTGGGTTTAAGCTTGAATGGTGAAATAAATATGTGATATTATGTATGACTCTTGAGCCGAATAGTGAATGATGATATGCATATTTAGCTTATATCCGAATGTAGCAAATGACTACTAAAGTGATAAGTCAAATGAGATGTGTTCAAATATGACTAAGAATGCATGATATTTGGAAACATATCCGGACTTGACATCCGCAGGCTACGTGCTAGAAACATATCCAGACTTGAGGTCTGCAGGCTACGTGCTGGAATATATCCGTGCCTAAAGTCCCGCAGGCTTTGTGCTAGTAACTGGATTCAGGTTTTAAAACCTAGCAGGCTTAATGTCGGTGATTCGAGTAAGATTATGAATTCGAATATTCGAGGAAACCACTATTGATTATGTATGATACATTAAGATGGCCAGGTATGTATTATGTTCTCATATGTAAATTGATTTTTAAAGCGAATTATTAATATCAAAGAATGATATATATATATATGTGTGTGTGTGTGTGGATGATTACCGTATCTACGAATAAGAGAATGGCCTATTCAGTCGACGACCATCGTTATATGAAAGTATATGCCTAAATTTAATTGTATGAGCCAAATAGTATAGTGAAAATGTCCTGGAAATCTCTTGAGTATTCATATATATATTCGGCCAATAGGTCTTATAACTAGTGTACTTATGTATAATCGGTAAATGATTTACAATTTGAATTCGAATTTTGTGATACTTAATGTTCGATTTTAATGACAAGTTTTTTTTAATTGTTTGAAATGCTTAAAACTTACTAAGCATAGAAATGCTTACTCTGTTGCCCTTAATTCTCTGTTTTATAGATCTCGTTCGTTAGCTACGGTCTCGGGGATCTCAAAGTCAAAGTCGTCCACACTATCTAAGCCCATTCGGTACTCTAGTAGTTAAACTTTGATAATGGCATGTATAGGCTTAACTTTTTGTTGTTAAATATATATCTTTTTGATGTTGTATATATGTATAGCCATGCGAAAATGGCTTGTTAAGTTACTATATGTATTCCACATAGTTAATGTGAATGTGTGGTTGATATTCAATTAATGTTTTCAATGTTTGAGGTGAATCGAACTTAAGAATGAATCAATATACCCATTACCTGGAGATGACTCTTTTATAGGTGTGCCAACGGAAGTTATTCAAATAAAGTTAACTGGAATTTCATGCTTGTATTGTAATACTCTTTAACCCTCCGACGACGGGTACGGGTTAGGGGTGTTACATGAGGGATGATGGAATGAGAAGTAAGGGTTCGTATTTATAGTAGAGGGATGGCATAGGAGTTTGCTAAAAATAGCTTAAAGATCCCTTGGTTTTCTTCTTTGATTGGCCGGCCTTGAACTGTGGAAAAGAAGGTTGATGGTTGCTTGATTCCATGCATGTATCATACAAGGGGTTGGACGGTTTCTTGGGATTATTTGGGAGCTAATTTTTGATTCTTTCACAAGTACAAGGACCTCCAAATAAATTTTCCAAAAGCTTATTCTAGGTTGCTCATATGCCTTTGCTAATTTGGGTCATTCTCCCCCTTGTTGGACGATTTTTGACACCCAATTCATAGCAAACTTAATCCTTTCAAATAACCATCTTCCAAGTTGGGTCGAATGGAATTCTTAGGTCTAAATTAATTAGCTTTTCATCCACATGATGTACAATTTAAATTGTACTCATGTACGATATTATTCAGCTCCTATGCTTTATCAATTCAATGGTCTTTCTGCAGCATTTTGAGTAAAAATTAACACCCAACATAAAATAATAAAATTATGCAAAATTAATACTTATTTGTATAAAATTGAAAACTTTACTTAATTTATGTCTGATGTCTTAATTTGAATGAAAATCACCCAATTACATATCAAATATGCGGGATTAACAGAAATTATAAGTAAAAGGGTGATATAAACAACTATAAAAAATCTACATAATTTAGATTTTACACATCCCCCAAACTTAATCCATTACTCGTCCCGAGTAATGTTTCATACAAAGAAAACATTTTAGGGCAATCCTGTTCAATATTTACATAGAATCAACTTTTCACAAAATAATGTTGCAAAAAATTTTATGCTTACAATCTCTTTTTGCTAATAAATTTCTCTCAAACAAATATTATTCTGGAATTTTATGTTAAGTACAACGAGATGCTATCATAAGTCATAATTTGCATGTATTCCAAAGTCATTTATAGAATTCACCATTCAAAAAAATTTCCTTATCTAATTAGACAAAACAATCCTAAGGTTTAATTATTATTCTTCGTATGTTGCACTTAGTAATTCCTCTCCACTAATGTAGTCGGCATAATTATCAAAATCAATAGGCCTTTTATAAGGTTGTAATGGGGCTAGGCTTGAGGTAGGGATAAAGAGAAGTGATTTTTAGGCTAATTCATCTTAACCCTAACTTTTTCTTGGATCTTTTTGGGGTATAACCTTTCTACTCATGGGTTTTAACACCCCCAAACTTAATTTGAAACTTATGCTCAATAATACCTCTCAATACTTAAGTAGAGGTATATTTATTTTACTCTTTTTGCTTAACAATATATCCCAACATTTGAATAAAGATTTTTCTTTTCACTTTTTTTTTGAATCATAAATAATATGTACATCTTTCTGAATTTCCCCCCAATTTGTATCACCAAGACAAGTATAGTTAAGATTGGTGTAAGATAGAATAGAAATAAAAAGATGATAATACGGCTTATGATGTAGGTGAATAGCAATAAAATAAGCTTAATGGTTCAAACTAATGTTTCAAGGGTTAAATTCATATGGTAGGCTTGAAGGCTCAAACGATCCAAAGAAAATGTGCCAAAATGATATTTACATTCTTATGCCTATTAGGATTTTGCTCAAGAGAGTTACTTACACAATTCTAAAGACATAAACCTTCATGCAGAATTAAACATTCATGCATGCCTATTTCTAAGGAAAATAAGTTTTCATGGCAAAGACTATATAAAACTAATGAAAAATACAAGCATATCATAACTAAGGTAACAAATAACAAGAACTTAAATAAAATCAGAAATTATACTTGCATATGGGCTAACTTATTAACAAAAACTTGTTCTAAACATCACTTTATTACAACATACTTATGTGATAATTGAAATTTTTTAAAAATCATACAAGATTGACCCTTACCTCCGCTTTAAAAAGAAGCAATGTTCTCATTACAAAATAACGAAGTAGTGAATGAAAACTGTACACCAGAAAGGACTCATGAAAGAGAAATGAGTCACGAAGATTGCTTAAGTCTCAAGTCTTTCTTGAAAAATCCAATCCTTAGACATGTACATTCACACTGCCATGCTACTATGTTCTTTACTAGAGCATTCACTTATTTTATTCCTAATTTGCAAATTATTCAACTTTATTATGCATAAAATAAAATATTCCTAAAATAAAATAAATAAAAGTCTTAAAAGTAATACTAAAGAAAAAGAAATTCCCCCCTTTTATTCGTCTGTATCATCTCCCTTGTCTTGCGCATTTGCCTTCTCATTCTCGTTTGTGTTTGCGTCCTCTTCTTTCCATGACTTGAAGATATGATCTAAGAACTCATGAATGAAATTGTTAGAGATATTTTAAAAAGTATTCCTTATGGAATCATCTCTAATTTTTTCATATTTCCAATAAGCCTATTATTGGTTATGCATAAATTTCCACATATCCATCATAGTTGAAAATTCTGATTTTTTCATAGTGTTTGATGAAGTGGGCATTGGAACGGTCAACTCAGGATTAACACTTGGCTCTATTGGTTCGGCAATATTTAGTTCCACCCTCATTTTAGTGCTGTTTGGTTCCTATTCAGATGCTGCTTCTTCTGTTTCATTTACTAAGTCAACTTCCAGTTCAGATTTGGTTGACAACTCATCAGATTTTGGTTCATTCGGTTCATTTCGCTCTATTTGGTTCCACTGTTCAACATTCTCCACTAACCTTTCAAGATCATGTCTTGTTATGCAACCTTGAACATAACGACCCTTCAGGTTCACCTTTGATTTAACTTGGGCTCCCAAACACAGTGAAGTAATCAATGATGGAAAGTACGCACTTTCTGCTTTTTTCCTAGCATAATCTTGGATTCCTTTGAGAATAATATTCCTAACATAGATAGACCTTTCTATTATAATTGCATATGAAAAAATCATCCGTTCCATCAGGACAGTGGAACTATGTGAGATAGGCATGAAGCTATATCAAGCAAAGTAGAACCATACCTTAGCTACTAGTTTTAAGTACCCCCTTCAACAAGAATAACTATCGTATTTTCATATAATGCATTGGGATCCCAGATTTGTAACAACATTAATTAATTTTTGAAGAGAATCTCAATTGATATTTGTCATCATGGCAGAGTTCTAATACCCTTCACCTGTATCCAACACCGGGACAGGGCTTGAGGTATTACCAGACTTAAACATTCATAAACATATAAAATTGGGTCACCAATTTTCGTACAAAATTAAAACTTTTAGAATATATGCTATCATCCATTAAACAGGCCATCGAGGCCTATAACTTACATTAAGGCGGTTCGGGACAAAATCGAAAACATTCAGTAAACATTGGGCAACTTAATAAATTTCTAGCTTTGGAGTGCCACACGCCCGTGTAGGTAGGCCGTGTGGATTCCCACGCCCATGCCCTTTGTAACACCCCGAACCCGAGACCGACACCGGAGTCGGACACGAGATGTTAACAAACTTTGAAAAATTTTTCCAGACACTGACCAGTCTGAGTACTAGTCGCTTCAAAAATCATATCTTGAGTTTCACAACTCGAAAATCAGTTTTGTGATTTTTCCCTGAAACTAGACTCATTTCCCCACCTATTTATTTTTTTCTAGAATTTTTGGTCGGGCCAATTAGTACAGTTTATTAGTCAAAATCTCCCATATTACAGGGGTCGACTACACTGACCTTTTCCCATTACGACTTGGATATCTCTCTGCACAGAGCTTCAATACTGATGCCGTTTGTTTCTATGGAAACTAGACTCAGAGTGGAATCCATACATATATGGTATGACCCCTAATTATCTCTGGTCAATTTATAGTGAATTTCCAAAGTCGGAACAGGGAATCCAGAAACTGTTCTGGCCCTGTTCCACAAGGACCTGAATATCTCTTACTGTACTGTTCATATTATTGTTTCGTTACTTTCATATGAAATTAGATTCATCAAGGTTCGATTACATAATTTATTCACTATTTAATTCCACTCTTACGAATTCTTGTGATTTTTCCAATCCACACCACTGCTGCTGTCAGCCTCTGTTTTCAAAGTAAACCTTACCTATTTTCGGGGTTTCATGGACCAACTAGGGCCTTGTCATACATATGCCCACATATGATCATACTTAGCCATTCCAATGGCTGATCATTTGCTCAACACTTCCATTCCAACTATAGTTACATCATGAAACCATCTATACATTCATAAACACGAATGGTCTAATGCCATACTCCACTTCTACAAGCCATTTTCGCATGGCTGTACACTTATACATTTCATAAAGTACTCGAAAAACAACAATGGGTAGTCCTATACATGCCATATCAAAATTCAACCAAAATAGTACCCAAAAGAGCCTTTGATAGTGTGGGCGACTTCGACTTCAAGATCCCGAGTCCGATAGCTGGAGAACCAAAAATCTATAAAACAGAGGAGCAGTGTAACGAGTAAGCAATTTATGCTTAGTAAGTTTTGAGCAAGGAATTCCAGCATAAACAAAGAATAACACACATTTAGCTAAACGGAATATTTCATAATACGCAATTTACCGATATCAAACTTGCTTCACAACATTAACAACCCTTATGTACATACACAATAGACTAACTTAGCCGAAGGCCGGTAGCTCGTTTATCAACTGAGCGAACATTTATTTGTAAGGGCTCGATTAAATTCAACACATACGTAACATATCCCCATATTGGGATGTTTTTCGAGTATTCGCTGGAATTTTACAGCAAGCTCATTCATTACCAAATCACGTACCTTCGGGATTTAACCGGATATAGCTCCTCGTTCAAATGCCTTCGGGACATAGCCCGGTTTTAGTAACTCACACAATGCCTTCGGGACATAACCCGGATTTAATAACTCGCACGAATGCCTTCGGGACTTAACCCGGATTTAGTATCTCGCACAAAGGCCTTCGGGGCTTAACCCGGAATTTGTATCTCGCACAAATGCCTTCGGATCTTAGTCCGGATATATTCACTTAGCACAAAGCCTTCGGGACTTAGCCCGGACAGCATTCAATTAATCATGCACATCTAACAATAATTCATGGCACATTCATATTTCATTTTCATTTGCGAAACTCAAACACAAGGCACATATCGTCCTTGCACATTCGGCTCAATAGCCACACATAGAGCATGATTTAATCACATCGTAATTTAAGCTCTCTTACTCAAGAACTTACCTCGGGTGTTGTCGAACGATTCCGCTAGCTATTCAACCACTTTTTCCTTCCCTTTATCGGATTTATTTCCCCTTTGCTCTTGAGCTTAATTAAACAAATAAATTGATTTCATCATTTAGGCATCAAAAAGATGAACACAAGGCACTTAGCCCATATTTATACATTAGACATTAAAGTCTCATACATGCAAAAATCATGCATCAACACAACATATTAGCTAATTTCTTTCCCCTTGGCCGAATATGCATGTCTATTTTTGGGGTCGATTTCAACACTTAATACACACATATACACACTAGTAAAGCATCCTCCCCCTTTTCATCAATTTAACACATGCATTGCTCATTAACATGCAAAGTTACATTCGGCCTTAGCACACATCTTGCTAGCCGATTCTTCTCCATTTAGCAACCAATGCACATATATGCTCACACAAAAATGCTAAAAAGGAGGTTCAAGAATCATCAAGCCATCATCACATGCATCATTAACAAGCTTCATATTTTGCATGCAATGGCATTAACACAACCTCCACCTAGGCCGAATCTTAACTCATCCTCATGCCTCATCACCACAACATCAAACACCAACCAAGAATGATGCATCCATGGTCAAGTGCCAATTCCATCACATAGCAAGATTTAGACCATGGGCTAGGTAGAACTCAAGCTAACAACTAAAACATGCATGCATCTCATGGAACATCATCAAACATACCTTAGCCTAGCTACATGCATGGCCGAATCTCTTCACCTTTCTTCTTCTTTCCTCCTTAAAATTTTTGGCCAAGGATGAACCAAAGGATGAGAAAATTTTTCTTTGTTTTTCTTTCTAATTTAGGCTAAATGAAGGTGAGAAAAGGATGAACAAAGATCTTCTCCTCTCTTTTCTTTAGCTCACGGCAATGGGGGGGGAAAGAATCAACTACACACTTTTTTTTTGTGTATTCATCATACTCCTTTTCATTATTTAATTTCCATGCCTATTATTTTATTTTTTTCCACCCATGATGCACCAACAAAACATGTCTATGACATGTCTTGGCCATCAAACTTGGTCTACCATGCTTGTCATGGCCGGCCACTACTAGTAGGGGGGGAATTTGACATGCAAGTCCCCCCTTTGTCCACATGCACTAATAGGTCCTCACACATTGACCTATCACATTTTAGAATTTTCTCACATAAGTCCTATTGACTAAATTCACATGAAATCGACCAAATTGAAGCTTGAAATTTTCACACATTCATAATTACATATTCTAGACAATAAGTATCACATTCAAACATTTCGGTGACTCGGTTTAGCGGTCCCGAAACCACTTCCCGACTAGGGTCAACTTTGGGCTGTCACAACTCTCCCCCACTTAAGAAATTTTCGTCCCCAAAATCTTACCGGTAAATAGGTTTGGGTATCGTTCTTTCATCGAGCTCTCGGTCTCCCAAGTAGCTTCCTCGATCCCGTGTTTGAGCCATAACACCTTTACTAGCGGAACTCTTTTGTTTCGCAACTCCTTCACTTCACGAGCTAGGATACGCATCGGTTCTTCTTCATAGCTCATGTCGACTTGAATTTCAACCTCTGATGGGCTAATTATATGCGATGGATCAGATCGATAGCGTCGAAGCATCGAAACATGAAAGACGTCATGAATCTTTTCAAGCTCCGGGGGCAAAATCAATCTATACGCAACCGGACCAACTCGTTCAGAGATTTCGTACGGCCCAATGAATCTTGGGCTCAACTTGCCCTTACGGCCGAACCTGAGTATCTTTTTCCAAGGTGAAACCTTAAGGAACACTTTGTCTCCCACCTGATACTCGATGTCTTTTCGTTTCAAATCTGCGTACGACTTCTGACGATCCGTGGCTACCTTCAGACTTTCACGGATTACCTTTACTTTCTGTTCAGCATCTTTAATCAAATCAACTCCGAAAATTTTACTTTCACCGAGCTCGGTCCAAAACAATGGTGTACGACATTTACGACCGTACAAAGCCTCGTAAGGTGCCATCTTAATACTTGATTGAAAACTATTGTTGTAAGCGAATTCAATCAAAGGTAAATACCGTTCCCATGAACTACTGAACTCGATGATGCAACATCTTAACATATCCTCAAGTATCTGAATTATCCGCTCGGATTGACCATCGGTTTGGGGGTGAAAAGCAGTGCTAAAATGCAGCTTGGTACCCAGAGCTTCTTGCAATTTCTTCCAAAATCGTGAGGTGAATCTCGGATCTCTATCCGACACGATAGAAACAGGTACCCCGTGTAATCTCACAATTTGATAAACGTACAATTCAGCTAGTTTATCCAATGAAAAATCCGTACGTACGGGGATGAAATGAGCCGACTTAGTCAGTCTATCAACAACAACCCATATCGCATCCTTCTTACTTGCTGACAAGGGCAGTCCGGACACAAAGTCCATTGTGACTCGATCCCATTTCCACTCGGGTATCATGATCGGCTGGAGTAATCCTGAAGGCACTTGATGTTCCGCTTTCACTTGTTGACATATTAAACATCTCGAAACAAAGTCGGAGATGTCCCGTTTCATACCATGCCACCAAAATTGACGTTTCAAATCGTTGTACATTTTCGTACTCCCTGGGTGAATTGACATTCGGCTACAATGGGCTTCGTTCAGAATCATCGAAATGAGTTCCGAATTCCTTGGAACACACAAACGATTTCTGAACCTCAAACAATCATCATCATCAATTTGAAACTCCGATTCCTCGTTCGGAAAACACTTAGCCCGTTTTGCAACCAATTCATCATCGACTTTCTGAGCTTGACGAATTTGGTGAGTCAATAATGGTTTAGCTTTTAATTCAGCTACTAACACATTGTCTGGTAGAACAGACAAATGCACGTTCATCGCTCGTAAAGCAAACAATGACTTCCGGCTTAAGGCGTCCGCAACCACGTTAGCCTTTCCCGGGTGGTAATCAATGACAAGCTCGTAATCTTTCAACAACTCAAGCCAACGTCTTTGTCGCAGATTCAAGTCTCGTTGAGTCATCAAATATTTGAGACTTTTGTGATCCGAAAATACATGGCACTTCTCACCAAACAGATAATGTCGCCATATTTTTAAAGCAAACACGATGGCAGCTAGTTCGAGATCATGGGTCGGATAATTCCTCTCGTGTGGCTTCAATTGTCTCGACGCATAGGCCACGACTCGACCTTCTTGCATCAATATGCAACCCAACCCAAGTAGGGATGCGTCACTATAAATGACAAACTCTTTACCTGATTCGGGTTGCACCAAAATTGGAGCTTCAGTCAAATAAGTTTTCAGTTGGTCGAAACTTTTCTGACATTTCTCCGTCCACTCGAACTTAACATCCTTTTGAAGTAGCTTCGTCATTGGTGTGGCTATCATCGAGAAACCTTTCACAAATCGTCGGTAATAACCAGCGAGCCCCAAAAAGCTCCGAACTTCAGTAATATTTCTCGGTGGTTTCCAGTCAAGTATGGCTGAAATTTTGTTCGGGTCAACTCGAATACCCGACGCGGATACCACATGACCCAAGAAGCTAACCTCTTTTAACCAGAACTCACACTTACTGAACTTAGCATATAACTGCTTATCTCGCAAAATTTGCAGCACTAGCCTCAGATGCTCAGCATGTTCGGTCTCATCTCTTGAATAGGCCAAAATGTCATCAATGAACACAACTACGAACCGATCCAAATACGGCCTGAAGATCTGATTCATCAAATCCATAGATACTGCAGGGGCATTAGTGAGCCCAAACGGCATCACTAAGAATTCGTAGTGACCATATCTCGTTCTGAAGGCAGTTTTAGGAATATCTGAATCTCTAATTCGTAACTGATAATAGCCCGATCTCAAATCTATTTTTGAGAACACTGAGGCTCCCTTCAGTTGGTCGAACAAATCATCGATGCGCGGCAACGGATATTTGTTCTTTATCGTCACTTTATTCAGCTGACGATAGTCAATGCACAACCTCATGGTTCCGTCCTTCTTTTTCACGAACAATACTGGTGCACCCCAAGGTGAGAAACTTGGTCGAGCGAAACCTCTATCCGTCAGTTCTTGCAACTGAGCTTTCAACTCCTTTAACTCGATTGGTGCCATACGATACGGAGCTATCGAAATCGGCGTAGTCCCAGGTACAAGCTCAATACCAAACTCTACCTCCCGAACAGGTGGTAAACCCGGTAATTCTTCTGGAAAAACATCCGGGTATTCACAAACCACCGGCACAGATTCGGGTTTCTTTTCTAATTCTTTGTCATCAAGTACATACGCAAGGTATGCTTCGCACCCTTTTCTTACATATTTCTGTGCCAACATTGCTGATAATACAGCTGGCATCCCCTCCAAGTCCGCAGACTCAATTCGGACTACTTCGTTATTTGCGCACCTCAAATCAATAGTCTTGCTCTTGCAATTCACAATCGCATCATGCGCGGTCAACCAATCCAAACCAAGGATAACATCAAATTCATCAAACGGCAAAAGCATCAAGTCCGCCGGAAAACAGGAACCTCGAATTTCCAGGGGACATTTCTCACACACTTTGTCGACAAGCACGTAATGACCCAAGGGATTTGACACCCGAATTACGAACTCAGTAGACTCAATAGGTAAAGTCTTACTGGATGCTAAGGTTTCACATATGTAAGAATGAGTAGAACCGGGGTCAATCAAAGCAATTACATTAGTATCAAAGAGAGTGAATGTACCGGTAATATCATCAGGCGAAGAAGCATCCTCGCGGGCACGTATAGCATAAGCTCTAGCAGGCGCACGAGCTTCGGATCTGGTTATATCATCTCTAGATCCTCTCTGACCACCACTAGCATTGCCCGTATTTCCAGATGGTCTACCTCGAGCAGTGGTAGCACCCGGTTTCCCACTCTAATTTTCATTCTGTTCAAACAACCTCGGGCAATCTTTAAAGAAGTGGTCAACTGATCCGCACTTGTAACAGGAGCGGTCAGGGAATCTACAACTCCCCGAATGCCATTTACCGCAATATCGACATTTCGTTCTATCTCGACGTTCATTCCCAACACTGGCGACCGAAGTGCCTCGTGTACCCACAGGGGGTCGATCACGATCTCGTCTAAAAAGGCCCGAAGTGCCTCTAAACTGGCCCGCATCATCTTGAAATCTCTTCGATGTCTGTTGAAGAGACCTTCCCGAGGATCTTTTACGAAACTCTCCAGTTCCCTCATCAACTCTTTGCTTTTCTTTTCTAAGCTCTTCGGCTTTACAAGCTCGTTCAACAAGTACCACGAACTCTCGTATTTCAAGAACGCCAACGAACATTTTTATATCTTCATTCAGCCCATCCTCGAAGCGTTTACACATAATAGCTTCGGACGAAACACATTCCCGAGCGTATTTGCTAAGTCTAACAAATTTTCGCTCGTAATCAGTAACCGACATGGAGCCTTGCTTAAGCTCAAGAAATTCCTTCCGTTTTTTATCAACAAATCTCTGACTGATATACTTTTTCCGAAACTCAGTTTGGAAAAACTCCCAAGTTACTTGCTCTCGGGGCACAACAGAAGTCAGAGTACTCCACCAATAGTAGGCAGAATCACGTAGCAAGGAGATAGCACACTTTAGGCATTCATCGGGTGTACAAGATAGCTCATCGAGTACCCGGATAGTGTTGTCCAGCCAAAATTAGCTTGCTCGGCATCATCGCTATCCATAGCTTAAATTCAGTAGCCCCATGTTTTCGGATTCTGTCAACTGGGGGCTTATTTGACCTTATTTGGTCCGTTACCGGTGGTATTGTAGGTGCGGGGGTAGTATTTGTCGGGAATGGAGGTTGTGGAACAGCCATATTAGTTCGAATGTATTGGTTGAACCAATCATTCATCACGCTATAGAATGCTTGTCTAGCTTCATCATTCGGATTACTAGCATTAGGTTGAGAGTCTGCCGGCACTGTCCCTTTGCGGGAGCAGGCGCTACACTCTCAAGATCATCAGCTACCTCTCGGTCACGATCGGGATCCATTACTATAAACACATTTACAATTGTCAGAAATCACCACACTATCAAGTAATCACATAAAATGGCATGTATAGCTAGACCCAACACATTACGGTAGTCCTAGAATCGACTAAACCGTAGCTCTGATACCAATTTAATGTAACACCCCGAACCCGAGACCGACACCGGAGTCGGACACGAGATGTTAACAAACTTTGAAAAATTTTTCCAGACACTGCCCAGTCTGAGTACTAGTCGCTTCAAAAATCATATCTTGAGTTTCACAACTCGAAAATCAGTTTTGTGATTTTTCCCTGAAACTAGACTCATTTCCCCACCTATGTATTTTTTTCTAGAATTTTTGGTCGGGCCAATTAGTACAGTTTATTAGTCAAAGTCTCCCATGTTACAGGGGTCGACTACACTGACCTTTTCCCATTACGACTTGGATATCTCTCTGCACAGAGCTTCAATACTGATGCCGTTTGTTTCTATGGAAACTAGACTCAGAGTGGAATCCATACATATATGGTATGACCCCTAATTATCTCTGGTCAATTTATAGTGAATTTCCAAAGTCGGAACAGGGAATCCAGAAACTGTTCTGGCCCTGTTCCACAAGACCCGAATATCTCTTACTGTACTGTTCATATGATTGTTTCGTTACTTTCATATGAAAGTAGATTCATCAAGGTTCGATTACATAATTTATTCACTATTTAATTCCACTCCTACGAATTCTTATGATTTTTCCAATCCACACCACTGCTGCTGTCAGCCTCTGTTTTCAAAGTAAACCTTACCTATTTTCGGGGTTTCATGGACCAACTAGGGCCTTGTCATACATATGCCCACATATGATCATACTTAGCCATTCCAATGGCTGATCATTTGCTCAACACTTCCATTCCAACTATAGTTACATCATGAAACCATCTATACATTCATAAACACGAATGGTCTAATGCCATACTCCACTTCTACAAGCCATTTTCGCATGGCTGTACACTTATACATTTCATAAAGTACTCGAAAAACAACAATGGGTAGTCCTATACATGCCATATCAAAATTCAACCAAAATAGTACCCAAAAGAGCCTTTGATAGTGTGGGCGACTTCGACTTCAAGATCCCGAGTCCGATAGCTGGAGAACCAAAAATCTATAAAACAGAGGAGCAGTGTAACGAGTAAGCAATTTATGCTTAGTAAGTTTTGAGCAAGGAATTCCAGCATAAACAAAGAATAACACACATTTAGCTAAACGGAATATTTCATAATACGCAATTTACCGATATCAAACTTGCTTCACAACATTAACAACCCTTATGTACATACACAATAGACTAACTTAGCCGAAGGCCGGTAGCTCGTTTATCAACTGAGCGAACATTTATTTGTAAGGGCTCGATTAAATTCAACACATACGTAACATATCCCCATATTGGGATGTTTTTCGAGTATTCGCTGGAATTTTACAGTAAGCTCATTCATTACCAAATCACGTACCTTCGGGATTTAACCGGATATAGCTCCTCGTTCAAATGCCTTCGGGACATAGCCCGGTTTTAGTAACTCACACAATGCCTTCGGGACATAACCCGGATTTAATAACTCGCACGAATGCCTTCGGGACTTAACCCGGATTTAGTATCTCGCACAAAGGCCTTCGGGGCTTAACCCGGAATTTGTATCTCGCACAAATGCCTTCGGATCTTAGTCCGGATATATTCACTTAGCACAAAGCCTTCGGGACTTAGCCCGGACAGCATTCAATTAATCATGCACATCTAACAATAATTCATGGCACATTCATATTTCATTTTCATTTGCGAAACTCAAACACAAGGCACATATCGTCCTTGCACATTCGGCTCAATAGCCACACATAGAGCATGATTTAATCACATCGTAATTTAAGCTCTCTTACTCAAGAACTTACCTCGGGTGTTGTCGAACGATTCCGCTAGCTATTCAACCACTTTTTCCTTCCCTTTATCGGATTTATTTCCCCTTTGCTCTTGAGCTTAATTAAACAAATAAATTGATTTCATCATTTAGGCATCAAAAAGATGAACACAAGGCACTTAGCCCATATTTATACATTAGACATTAAAGTCTCATACATGCAAAAATCATGCATCAACACAACATATTAGCTAATTTCTTTCCCCTTGGCCGAATATGCATGTCTATTTTTGGGGTCGATCTCAACACTTAATACACACATATACACACTAGTAAAGCATCCTCCCCCTTTTCATCGATTTAACACATGCATTGCTCATCAACATGCAAAGTTACATTCGGCCTTAGCACACATCTTGCTAGCCGATTCTTCTCCATTTAGCAACCAATGCACATATGTGCTCACACAAAAATGCTAAAAAGGAGGTTCAAGAATCATCAAGCCATCATCACATGCATCATTAACAAGCCTCATATTTTGCATGCAATGGCATTAACACAACCTCCACCTAGGCCGAATCTTAACTCATCCTCATGCCTCATCACCACAACATCAAACACCAACCAAGAATGATGCATCCATGGTCAAGTGCCAATTCCATCACATAGCAAGATTTAGACCATGGGCTAGGTAGAACTCAAGCTAACAACTAAAACATGCATGCATCTCATGGAACATCATCAAACATACCTTAGCCTAGCTACATGCATGGCCGAATCTCTTCACCTTTCTTCTTCTTTCCTCCTTAAAATTTTTGGCCAAGGATGAACCAAAGGATGAGAAAATTTTTTCTTTGTTTTTCTTTCTAATTTAGGCTAAATGAAGGTGAGAAAAGGATGAACAAAGATCTTCTCCTCTCTTTTCTTTAGCTCACGGCAATGGGGGGGGAAAGAATCAACTACACACTTTTTTTTTTGTGTATTCATCATACTCCTTTTCATTATTTAATTTCCATGCCTATTATTTTATTTTTTTCCACCCATGATGCACCAACAAAACATGTCTATGACATGTCTTGGCCATCAAACTTGGTCTACCATGCTTGTCATGGCCGGCCACTACTAGTAGGGGGGGAATTTGACATGCAAGTCCCCCCTTTGTCCACATGCACTAATAGGTCCTCACACATTGACCTATCACATTTTAGAATTTTCTCACATAAGTCCTATTGACTAAATTCACATGAAATCGACCAAATTGAAGCTTGAAATTTTCACACATTCATAATTACATATTCTAGACAATAAGTATCACATTCAAACATTTCGGTGACTCGGTTTAGCGGTCCCGAAACCACTTCCCAACTAGGGTCAACTTCGGGCTGTCACAACTCTCCCCCACTTAAGAAATTTTCGTCCCCGAAAATCTTACCGGTAAATAGGTTTGGGTATCGTTCTTTCATCGAGCTCTCGGTCTCCCAAGTAGCTTCCTCGATCCCGTGTTTGAGCCATAACACCTTTACTAGCGGAACTCTTTTGTTTCGCAACTCCTTCACTTCACGAGCTAGGATACGCATCGGTTCTTCTTCATAGCTCATGTCGACTTGAATTTCAACCTCTGATGGGCTAATTATATGCGATGGATCAGATCGATAGCGTCGAAGCATCGAAACATGAAAGACGTCATGAATCTTTTCAAGCTCCGGGGGCAAAATCAATCTGTACGCAACCGGACCTACTCGTTCAAAGATTTCGTACGGCCCAATGAATCTTGGGCTCAACTTGCCCTTACGGCCGAACCTGAGTATCTTTTTCCAAGGTGAAACCTTAAGGAACACTTTGTCTCCCACCTGATACTCGATGTCTTTTCGTTTCAAATCTGCGTACGACTTCTGACGATCCGTGGCTACCTTCAGACTTTCACGGATTACCTTTACTTTCTGTTCAGCATCTTTAATCAAATCAACTCCGAAAATTTTACTTTCACTGAGCTCGGTCCAAAACAATGGTGTACGACATTTACGACCGTACAAAGCCTCGTAAGGTGCCATCTTAATACTTGATTGAAAACTATTGTTGTAAGCGAATTCAATCAAAGGTAAATACCGTTCCCATGAACTACTAAACTCGAGGATGCAACATCTCAACATATCCTCAAGTATCTGAATTATCCGCTCGGATTGACCATCAGTTTGGGGGTGAAAAGCAGTGCTAAAATGCAGCTTGGTACCCAGAGCTTCTTGCAATTTCTTCCAAAATCGTGAGGTGAATCTCGGATCTCTATCCGACACGATAGAAACAGGTACCCCGTGTAATCTCACAATTTGATAAACGTACAATTCAGCTAGTTTATCCAATGAAAAATCCGTACGTACGGGGATGAAATGAGCCGACTTAGTCAGTCTATCAACAACAACCCATATCGCATCCTTCTTACTTGCTGACAAGGGCAGTCCGGACACAAAGTCCATTGTGACTCGATCCCATTTCCACTCGGGTATCATGATCGGCTGGAGTAATCCTGAAGGCACTTGATGTTCCGCTTTCACTTGTTGACATATTAAACATCTCGAAACAAAGTCAGAGATGTCCCGTTTCATACCATGCCACCAAAATTGACGTTTCAAATCGTTGTACATTTTCGTACTCCCTGGGTGAATTGACATTCGGCTACAATGGGCTTCGTTCAGAATCATCAAAATGAGTTCCGAATTCCTTGGAACACACAAACGATTTCTGAACCTCAAACAATCATCATCATCAATTTGAAACTCCGATTCCTCGTTCGGAAAACACTTAGCCCGTTTTGCAACCAATTCATCATCGACTTTCTGAGCTTGACGAATTTGGTGAGTCAATAATGGTTTAGCTTTTAATTCAGCTACTAGCACATTGTCTGGTAGAACAGACAAATGCACGTTCATCGCTCGTAAAGCAAACAATGACTTCCGGCTTAAGGCGTCCGCAACCACGTTAGCCTTTTCCGGGTGGTAATCAATGACAAGCTCGTAATCTTTCAACAACTCAAGCCAACGTCTTTGTCGCAGATTCAAGTCTCGTTGAGTCATCAAATATTTGAGACTTTTGTGATCCGAAAATACATGGCCCTTCTCACCAAACAGATAATGTCACCATATTTTTAAAGCAAACACGATGGCAGCTAGTTCGAGATCATGGGTCGGATAATTCCTCTCGTGTGGCTTCAATTGTCTCGACGCATAGGCCACGACTCGACCTTCTTGCATCAATACGCAACCCAACCCAAGTAGGGATGCGTCACTATAAATGACAAACTCTTTACCTGATTCGGGTTGCACCAAAATTGGAGCTTCAGTCAAATGAGTTTTCAGTTGGTCGAAACTTTTCTGACATTTCTCCGTCCACTCGAACTTAACATCCTTTTGAAGTAGCTTCGTCATTGGTGTGGCTATCATCGAGAAACCTTTCACAAATCATCGGTAATAACCGGCGAGCCCCAAAAAGCTCCGAACTTCAGTAATATTTCTCGGAGGTTTCCAGTCAAGTATGGCTGAAATTTTGTTCGGGTCAACTCGAATACCCGACGCGGATACCACATGACCCAAGAAGCTAACCTCTCTTAACCCGACGCGGATACCCTTTGTCCACATGCACTAATAGGTCCTCACACATTGACCTATCACATTTTAGAATTTTCTCACATAAGTCCTATTGACTAAATTCACATGAAATCGACCAAATTGAAGCTTGAAATTTTTACACATTCATAATTACATATTCTAGAGAATAAGTATCACATTCAAACATTTCGGTGACTCGGTTTAGCGGTCCCGAAACCACTTCCCGACTAGGGTCAACTTTGGGCTGTCACACCCTTAGCCCGTGGGCAACACTGACTTTTGAACATAGCCATGGCACACATCCATGCTGCTTGTCTGTGTTCAATACTGACTTTGGGACACGGCTATGGCACACGCCCGTGTGACCTACCCGTGTCCTATACTAACTCAAAATTTTAAATGCAGGGGACACACAGCCATAGCACACACCCATGGGAGACAACTGCGTGTCACACACGGCCTAGACACACGCCCGTGTGTCCAACCATGTGAACCCTAATAGGCTATTTTTCAAGCTTTCAGTCACCCCTTTCTACTCCTTATACCATTATACTATGTTTACTAACTTATAAATTAAACATTCATGTTCAGGGCACTAACAACTTATTACAATATCACACATTTATTCCATAGCCATGACCACCTCAAATGGTCCTAAGGCGCTCACCATATACATATGCCATATACTTATTATACATAGTGAACAATCATAATCACATACCCACATCACAAGACATTTACACATATCATGGATGAATAGGCTTACAAGCCAAAATCATTATAAGCCACATCTCATGACTACATACAACAAATCATTATAAGCCAATACATTTGGCTAATCACAACGACATCGATCATAGAAAAACTATGTCCCTATACATGTCACTCACTTGAACACGTTTAACATATACATGTCAATACTCCAAGGGTAAAGGCTTGATAGTGTGATGCGGCCTCCGACGATCTCCAACCCCGAGCTGACCTGTCAAAACTAAAAAGATGAAAAGGGGGAGTAAGCTTTACGCTTAGTAAGTCCATAAGCAAATAATAAGCATTATAATAACATGTTTCCTTAGGTAATACATCTATAATTAGGCTTTTATTCATATTTTGGTCAAGCTGTCTACTCGAGTCATAGTCGATAAATTATTTATAACTCGAGCTATAGAACTTCAAATTAATATCCGCTAATTTTTCCAGAAACTAGACTCATATCTCTTCTTATCATAAAATATTCAGAATTTTAAGTCAAGCCAATAAGTACATTTTATTATTCAAATTCTCTCCTATTTCTCGCTGTTTGACATCTTTGAGCTTTCTTCATTAAAATTTATTTATCTCCTAGTACAAGACTTGGATAATGTTCCTGTCTCTTTCTCCTGAAATTAGACTCATTAAGGATTTTATTCATATGAATTTTAACTCATAATTATTTTTTTATAATTTATAGTGATTTTCCAAAGTTGAGATAAGGGAGTCTAGAATCACTCCAACTCTATCTCACAAGAATTCAAATATCTCATGATACAGAATTCTTTTGCTTATACCGTTTCCTTTATGTGAAACTAGACTCATTAACCTTTAATTCCATATTTTATTCAGTCTTTAGTTCAATTTCCACAATTTTTAGTAGATTTTAAAAGTCAAACCAATGCTGTTGTACCAAATCTGTCCTAGTGCAACAAGATAATAACCATCACAATTTGTCGTAGAAATTATTCTCATAAGTATCATTCATTCATTTGCACCATTTTCATAAGTCCATTTCATTTCTCATGTCAAGTACGTGTTCATGGGTTTCGAGTACTTACCTGTGCTATCATTTAGCACCACACTCGTCCAAACATGACAACTCACATGCATCATAATGTTATCATATAACATACATTATGTATCATGGCAAGAGCCTTATATTTCATTTCTCATATTAATCTCGTTGAATTTCTCAGAATCTCGATGATATCTCATTCACCGTCAATTCAGACAAATGATCGTTTCATATGCGCACTCCCGCGAACCTCACATCTTATGGTAGGATTACACTAGTCCAGGCTAAATCCCCCGTAATATAAACTCATGGAGTGATGTCAGGATTACTAGTCCAAGCTAAATCCCTTGTACGACAAGCACTCTCAATGAGCTCAGATCTGAATTACCAGTCCAGGCTAAATTCAGACCCCAATCAGATTACCTGTCCGGGCTAAATCCTTAATGTACACATATTATTCGGGAGGCTCGATCACTTAAGGAACACCCGTCCGGGCTAGATCCTTTTCATACTTGAGATCATGGATTACCCGTCCTGGCTAAATCCTTTTCTACAACACATGCAGGATCTCAAGTCATGTAAGCCATGGTTTATCCATTGAATTTCCCTTTTTATTCAACCGAGATTTTTCTCTTTTCATCAAGTATCTCATTATGCATAGCTGCTCATGCCATGTACATCCAATTCAACACATTTCCATGTTTATTTAGACATTAGTCCATAAGATAAACATGGTATTACATATAATTATAATTTGGTATTTGTTACAATATATAATCTTCATATAAACTAAATAAATATCCATCACACAATGTTGACACATCAATTTAAGTTCAAGTATGAACAATAATATTATTGCATTATCATTGACATATGAACTTACCTCGGTTTCGAGTACGACTATTTATTTAGAGTTTGCGTTTAACCTTGTTCGATCTCGTTCTAAGTCCGAATCTTGTTTTCCTTGATCTATAATATCACATTTAGCCTACTAATTAGTCACATTATTCATAGGGGTCCAAAAATCATATTTTTACAAATTTACATTTTGACCCCTAAATTTTGCATATTTTCACTTTTGCCCCAATGTTCAGAAATTAAATTTCATCCTATTTTCTTATGTTTTATGACATGTTGATCATTTTTCATAACTATGACAGCCCCCAATTTCCACTAAATCACCCATTTATAACAACTTTTACAACTTTTACAAAACGATCCTTTCGGACGTTTTCATCGAAAACCGCTTAGTAAAAGTCGTTTATTAAACACCCAACACTCATTTTCTACCATTAGACATCAAAATGCATGCATATTACTCATGGGTAAACTTTTAAACATAAATCCTAGCTGAAAATAATGGTAGAAATAGCTAGAACATGCTACCAGGATTTCAAAAATGTAAAGAACTTTAAAATCAGGGCTCGGAAGCACTTACAAATGAGCTTCGAAGCTTGAACCAAACCCTAACCATGGCTACCATGGGGGTTTCGGCTGGTACATGGAGAAGATGACCAAATTTTGACTATTTTGGCTTTTTAATTCTTTTAATTATTAGTTTACCAAAATGCCCCTAACTTAAAAATATTTTATTACACCCATTTCATGTCTATTTTTGTCCAAAAATTAACTAATGGTCTAATTACCATTTAAGGACCTCCCATTTAAAATTTTATAACAATTAGATACCTCTAACATGTAGAACTCAACTTTTGTAATTTTTACAATTTAGTCCTTTTAACCAAATTGAGTGCCCAAACGTCGAAATTTTTGAACGAAATTTTCACGAAATCATTCCGTGAAATCATAGACCATAAAAATATAATAAAAATAAATTTTATTACGTCGAATTTGTGGTACCGAAACCACTGTTCCGACTAGGCCCTAATTCGGGATGTTACATTTCTCCCCCCTTTAAGGATTTTCTTCCTCGAAAATCTTACCAGAAAAGTGGTTTAGTTCCTCATAATCTTTACTATCTCATAGTTAGTGGTAAAGAACTTTTTACTTTAGCCTTCATAAAAATCTAGGGTCTTATTTAGCTTTCTCAATAACTCATGATATATGAAAGTCCGTATCCCAATCCAATTAACTAGGACTAGCTTCCCAAGAAATCTGATACTCTCATCAATACATGATTCCATTAACCCGTTGGGCAGATTTAACATTTACCAAGACGATTTGCGAATTTTATCATATGTCAACCAAAAATCCATACATCCTTTTTCTCTTTCAAATATAAGAATAATCTTGACAAGAAATCCATAATCATCTCGTCCTCATTTCCATTCTAATATCACCACTGAAGAAGATCGTTCTGATATCACCTAATATTCAGCAGTAGTCCTGATAACCTTTCATGTATTCAATTACAAAGATTAGAAATGTTGAGTTCTAAACTCGATCATCAATATGTTACTCCTGTGATTTTTCTTGCAAACTCTCTGCATAAACCCAGAATTTTTATTTCAAGTACTTGTAACCACATTCTTCCCTTCTCAGAAATCAGGCAATAATAGACTTAAGTCATTTGTACAATCTCACACTCAATTCTCTTTAGGACAGTAGATACATTAGCCATCCCATTGCTTTACTAACTTAGGGCACATCACAATTTATTCAATAACACAGTATTGAAATTTAAGAAATTTTTATTTAGCACTTGCCTCATCGGTTCAAAGACTTTGGTCAATAACATTCTCGTTCATTCAAAGCTTTAATAACATGTAATAGACCATTCAACTTTCACAAGATAGAAACTTTATCATTCAGAATAGCTTTAAATCCTATCAGGATCTCTTAAGATATATATATGCACTTTCATTCAGACTATCTATCATTTACCCAAAAAGAGTTAAAATCTTATTTCCAGACACGAATACTTTATTTAACCTTTCCAATAATAATCAATACCACTTGAACCAATGAGTCGGTATTAATCATCAATATATGACATTTTAAAAGATCCTCTTTTTCAGTTGATAGGACAGTCTGACATGAAACTATTCAAACTCACTTATCATACTAACCAAAGTCTATTTCAATTGCATTAGCTCAAGATAACAGAAATGCCTCAATCGAATGCATTAACTTCGATTAACTTACTCGAGGAAAAGGGACCCATCATACAAACTGAAACTGTAATTTTCATCATGTATGCCTTTATTGATATCAGTTCTTTACACGAAGATTTAGAGAAATCCAGATACGGAGGTCATCACGTTACTATATTCAAACTAGGAACACGTTTATAATTGACATAGCCATCATAGGTTGAAGAACATACCTTGGACTACAAGTGATCATTGGTAATTTTTTACGAGATGAAGATAACAAGAAAACCAGAATAAAGAAATCCATGACAGAGGAATCCAAGATAAAAATATCCAAGGTACAGAAATCCAAGATACCATATCATAATGAAAGACCCAGAAAAATGTTCATAAGAAAGATATGAAAGATCTTGATACTTCCTCAAAGAAAAGAAGTCCAGAAGATTATATGAATCCAACCCACTAAGATTAAATGCAGTAAGGATAATTTATCTTCCCATATATGTATATTGAATCAAGCATCAATTTGGAGAAACAGATTTATATCATCGTACGTATTATTTCATAAAGTCCTATTTAATGGAATGTAATGATATGCCAAAGAGACATAGAGCAATACAGTACCAGTCGGACCATCAGTATTTTCGTCTATACATCGTAATTAGAAAGCACTCCTATAAATCAAGGATTTTATCAGTAGGGCAGTAACAGTAAAAAAAATATTCCCGGGAACAGTTAAACATACAGAATACCTCGAAAAAGACTGCAATAATCTGGTATCTTACCTTTCAACATTATTCCTTCAATTATTTCTGCCATCGTAATTCTCACATTATGCTTCGCATTAAAGAAGTTCAATTCTGAAGAAATTTCCAGTTAATGCATTTCCCAACATCTTACCTTACTAGTCCTATCGTTACTTATCAATCGATTTAATCTTTGATTGTGTTCATAACCATTTAATAGTTGAACCCTTTGGTATCATATTTGTGGACTTATTCAATACGATTCTTGTGAAATTCCTTCACAAAACACCACTCTGGTAAGGGGGTGGGGTTGTAAGATCCCTAACTCGTTTCTCATACTCATATACATATATCACTAGTTCATTATCAAAATAACATTTTCATAAACATATCATTCATTTCAGGCAAACTTTTATTCACTTTCATATGACAAGAACTTTCCAGTTATCTTATTTATACAAGTATATTTAGATATGCATTCTATGGATTTTGGATAGCCTACTAATCTCATTCATTCAATCCAACAAATCAGGCATATAACCTTTAAATAAGGCCAAACAAACATGGACAAATAAATCACAGTTTAAACTTTCATCACATATGTTATCATGTACATATCATGAACTTTTATTCATACATTCAAATTTTAAGCTCATCATAACTGTACTTTACTCGAATGCCTTAGCGTCTCATCAAACATAGTCGGTATAGCTCGATTGGAGGGCACCATTGTCTAAACAAAATGGCTCTCATACACGTCGGGCGACATCACACTATCACAGATCGGTGGCATGTATAGCTGAACTCTCATACATATGCTAGGTTAATCTAAGAACCGACTAAACTATAGCTCTGATACCACTAAATGTAATACCCCTCACCCGTATCTAGCACCGGGACAGGGCTCGAGGAATTACCAGACTTAAACATTCATAAATAAAAAAAATTGGGCCACCAAATTTCGCCCAAAATTAAAACATTTAGAACATATGCTATCGCCCCTTAAACAGGCCATCGAGGCCTATAACTTACATTAAGGCGGTTCGGGAAAAAACTGAAAACATTTAGTAAACTTTGGGCAACTTAATAAATTTTTAGCTTTAGAGCGTCACACACCCGTATAGGTGGGTCGTGTGGATTCCCACGCCCATGTGGCTTGGGGCACTCTCTATGTCCTTAGCCCGTGGGCAACACTAACTTTTGAACACAGCCATGGCATACGTCCATGCTGCTTGTCCGTGTTCAATACTGACTTTGGGACATGGCTATGGCACACGCCCGTGTGACCTACCCGTGTCCTATACTAACTCAAAACTTTAAATGCAGGGGACACACGGCCATAGCACACACCCATGGGAGAGAACCGTGCGTCACACACGGCCTAGACACACGCCCGTGTGTCCAACCATGTGGACCCTAATAGGCTATTTTCCAAGCTTTAAGTCACCCCTTTTCTACTCCTTATACCATTATACTATGTTTACTAACATATAAATTAAACATCCATGTTCAGGGCACTAACAACTTATTACTATATCACACATTTATTCCATAGCCATGACCACCTCAAATGGTCCTAAGGCGCTCACCATGTACATATGTCATATACTTCTTATACATAGTGAACATGCATAATCACATACCCACATCACAAGACATTTACACATATCATGGATGAATAGGCTTACAAGCCAAAATCATTATAAGCCACATCTCATGGCTACATACAACAAATCATTATAAGCCAATACATTTGGCTAATCACAATGACATCAATCATAGAAAAACTATGTCCCTATACATGTCACTCACTTGAACACGTTTAACATATACATGTCAATACTCCAAGGGTAAAGGCTCGATAGTGTGATGCTGCCTCCGACGATCTCCAACCCCGAGCTGACCTGTCAAAACTAAAAAGATGAAAAAGGGGAGTAAGCTTTACTGTTAGTAAGTCCATATGAAAATAATAAGCATTATAATAACATGTTTCCTTAGGTAATACATCTATAATTAGGCTTTTATTCATATTTTGGTCAAGTTGTCTACTCGAGTCATAGTCGATAAACTATTTATAACTCGAGCTATGGAACTCCAAATTAATATCCATTAATTTTCCCAAAAAATAGACTCCTATCTCTTCTTATCATAAAATTTTCAGAATTTTTGGTCTTGCCAATGACTACAGTTTATTATTCAAAGTATCCCATGTTTCGATGTTTGACAGCTTCAACCTTTCTTCACTAAAATTTATCTCATAGTACGAGATTTGGATATTGTTCCCATATCTTTCTCCTGAAATTAGACTCATTAATGATTTCATTCATATAAATTTTAACTCATAATTATTTTTGTACAATTTATAGTGATTTTCCAAATTTGAGACAGAGGAGTCTGGAATCACTCCAACTCTGTCTCACAAGAATTCAAATATCTCATGATACAAGATTCTTTTGCTTACACTGTTTCCTTTATGTGAAACTATACTCAATAATATTTAATTCCATATTTTATTAAGTCTTTAATTCAATTTCCACAATTTTTAGTGGATTTTAAAATTCAAACCAATGCTGCTGTACCAAATCTGTCCTAGTGCAACAAGATAATAACCATCACAATTTGTCGTAGAAATTATTCTCAAAAATATCATTCATTCATTTGCACCATTGTCATAAGTCCATTTCATTTCTCATGTCAAGTACGTGTTCATGGGTTTCGAGTACTTACCTATGCTATCATTTAGCACCGCACTCGTCCAAACATGACAACTCACATGCATCATAATATTATCATATAACATACATTATGTATCATGGCAAGAGCCTTTTATTTTATTTCTCATAGTAATCTCGTTGAATTTCTCGGAATCTCGATGGATATTTTATTCACTGTCAATTCATACAAGTGATCATTTCATATGCGCACTCCCGCGAACCTCATATCTTACGGCGAGATTACCAGTCCAGGCTAAATCCCTTGTACGACAAGCACTCTCAATGAGCTCGGATCTGAATTACTAGTCCAGGCTAAATTCAGATCCCAATCGGATTACCCGTCTGGGCTAAATCCTTAATGTACACATATTATTCGGGAGGCTTGATCACTTAAGGAACACCCGTCTGGGCTAGATCCTTTTCATACTTGAGATCAGGAATTACCCGTCCGGGCTAAATCCTTTTCTGCAACACATGCAGGATCTTAAGTCATGTAAGCCACGGTTTATCCATCGAATTTCCCTTTTTATTCAACCGAGATTTTTCTCTTTTCACCAAGTATCTCATTATGCATAGCTACTCATGCCATGTACATCCAATTCAACACATTTCCATGTTTATTTAGACATTAGTCCATAAGATAAACATGGTATTATATATAATTATAATTTGGCATTTGTTACAATATATAATCTTCATATAAACTAAATAAATATCCATGACACAATGTTAACACATCAATTTAAGTTCAAGTATGAACAATAATATTATTGCATTATCATTGACATATGAACTTATCTAGGTTTCGAGTCCGACTATTTATTTCGAGTTTGCGCTTAACCTTGTTCGACCTCGTTCTAAGTCCGAATTTTTTTCCTTGATCTATAATATCACATTTAGCCTAATAATTATTCACATTATTCATAAGGGCCCAAAAATTATATTTTTACAAATTTGAATTTTGACCCCTAAACTTTTGCATATTTTCACTTTTGCCCCAATGTTCAGAAATTAAACTTCATCCAATTTTCTTATGTTTTATTACATGCTGATCATTTTTCATAACTATGATAGCCCCCAATTTCCACTACATCACCCATTTACGACCAATTTTACAACTTTTACAAAACGGTCCTTTCGGACGTTTTCATCGAAAACCACTTAGTAAAAGTCGTTTATTAAACACCCAACACTCATTTTCTACCATTAGACATCAAAATTCTTGCATGTTACTCATGGGTAAATTTTTAAACATAAACCTTAGCTCAAAATAATGGTAGAAATAGCTAGAACATGTTACCGAGATTTCAAAAATGTAAAAAACTTTAAAAATGGGGCTCGGGAGCACTTACAAATGAGCTTGGAAGCTTGAACCAAACCCTAACCATGGCTCCCATGGGAGTTTCAGCTGGTACATGGAGAAGATGACCAAATTTTGGCTATTTTGGCTTTTTAATTCTTTTAATTATTAGTTTACCAAAATGCCCCTAACTTAAAAATATTTTATTACACCCACTTCATGTCTATTTTTCTCCATCAATTAGCTAATGGCCTAATTACCATTTAAGGACCTCCCATTTAAAATTTCATAACAATTAGATACCTCTTACATGTAGAACTTAACTTTTGCAATTTTTATAATTTAGTCCTTTTGACCAAATTGAGTGCCCAAACGTCGAAATTTTCGAACAAAATTTTCAAAAAATCATTCCGTGAAATCGTAGACCATAAAAATATAATAAAAATAAATTTTATTACGTCAGATTTGTGGTCCCGAAACCACTATTCTGACTAGGCCCTAATTCGGGATGTTACAAGAGTATTCATTTTCTTCAAAATCAGGTAAGTCAAATAAATAATTAATGGACTTAGAAGAAGGGGGTACCTTCTTTTTACAAACATGAACCTTAAAAGCATTTGACAGTTAAATTGGCATAGAATTCTCACACTAATTTTTCTTCAGGTAGTAGTCCTGCATCACAAAATCGATTCCAATTTAAGGCATCAATTGTTTTTCGAATTGACAAAGGCACAATCACCTTGTCATTTCCCTCTAAATTGACACTTTTTTTTTGGCATCATGGGTTGATTTTTGAAGGTTGAATCAAATATTTCCCTTGCTTCCTCATCTTGAATCACAATTGGATTTTTAGCAGAAGTATTTGACAATCTAGTTCTTTTACAAGAGATGGTGAATTTTCCAGAAAATGAAGAAGAATTTTGGCAAGGAGTTTAGGGAAAAGAAGTAATCGACGAGGTGGTTATGGTGGCTATGGTTTACAATAGAAAAAAGAATGCAACAAAAAGAGAATCACTGAAGCAAATGGGGTAGGTAGTGACAGATGCTGCGACGAATCTAGTGAAAAGGTTACGACAGCGATAATAGGGTTTTGCGATAAAAAAGGGAATACTGGGGAGAAACTTTTGGAACTTGAGGCCAACAGCAAGGAGAAAGAAGATGGTGGTGAGGGTTGAGGTTAATTGCTTGAGTGGTGTGAAAAATATAATGGTAGAGAGGGGTTTATATAGTGATAAACTAGGGCAAAATTTTAGCTAAAAATTTCTACAAGGGATGTTTGGGCGGCAAGTTATGGAAGGAAGTGAAAGTGGCGATAAATTTAGGGTTTTGGAGGGTTGTTATGGACAGAAATTAGGTGGTCTTTTCTCTTCTTTATTTTTTTGGTCCTCTAGCCCAAACTGTAGTTATTTCTTATACTAAAAAATTAAACTAACTAGAAAAATAAATTTATTAGTACTTTAACCAACCTGACCCTCTTATTAAAACATAAACAAATAACAATTAAAATTTCAAAAAAAAATTAAAATTCCTTCTCGAAAAATTACATTAAAGTGAATTCCTAGAAAAGGTTGGAGGGGTCACTAATGGTCTTGTTTAAGTTCCAATCTTCTTAGACAGAATTAATTTAATGTACTAGTTCAAGAAAAAGAATTTTTAGTCATGCCATTTAATAAAAATAAAAAACAAAAATTAAGGGTCCATTAAGTCAAGCGCCGTCTCAGCTCACTTAATATTATTATTCCAAAAGTGTTTTCGACGGTAACCATTAACTTTAAATGTGCCTCTTTTTATCTTATAATTCCACCACTCCATACGGATAGACTTTGTGAATGGTGTATAGCCCTTTCCATCAGGATTTAAGCTTCTCAGGAAATAATCTTAGCCTTGAATCGGACAACAAGACTTCTTGACCTTTTTTGAATTCTCAAGGTTGTATACGTTTGTCATGCCATCTCTTCGTCTTATTTTTTTTATACATTTTGGCATTCTCATATGAAAACAACCTTAATTCCTCCGGCTCATCAATCTATAACATTATTCTCTCATTGACTTGATTTATATCCATATTTAATTGTTTCAAGGCCCAGTGAGCTTTATTTTCCAACTCGAGCGGCAAATGACATTTCTTTCCAAAGACTAACCGATAAGGAGTCATTCCTAACAACGACTTAAACGATTTTCGATAGGCCCATAAAGCATCATCAAGCCTTCATGATCAATCTCTTTTGTTAGGTCAAAATACTTTCTCAAGAATTCCTTTAATCTTACGGTTTACCAGTTCAACTTTCCCATTTGACTGTAGATGATCGGCAGTGGCAATTTTGTGTTTCACATCACTCTTGTCAAGCAACCACTTAATACATTTGTGTACAAAGTGAGATCCTTTATCACTAACTGTAACTCTCGGAGTCCCTAACTATGTAAACAAATGCTTATGTAAAAATCACCTGACTACCTTAGCATTATTTGTTTGGTATGCCTCAGCTTCCACCCATTTAGATACATAGTCGGTAAACACTAGGATGTACCCATTATCATAAGAAGAAGAAAATGTCAAATAATTCTACCTCTAGGATGTTTGTCAAGTTCATCTCATTCCTTCTTGATATGTTTCCAATTCTCTGGCATCTATCGCAATTTTTCACGTTTGCCTATGCATCCTTAAACACTGTAGGCCAGAAAAATTCAGCTTGTAAGATCTTTGCTGCAGTACGGAACCACCTAAGTGTCCCTCACTCAAAGATAAATGGCAATGGTATAAGATCTCGTCAATCTCACTTCCAGTTGCACACTTTCTGATTATATTATCTGCATATTGTTTAAACAAAAATAGCTCCTCCCAAAAATAATACCGACTATCTTAAAGAAATTTCTTCCTTTGTTGGTATGTCATTCCAAGAGGCATTATTCCACATGCTAAATAATTTGGAAAATTGGCAAACTAAGAAGTTTCATGGATTTGATTTACCTCAAAGATATGCTCATCTGGAAAATTTTCATTAATTACAAGTGAATGACTAACCTTGTTTTGTTCCAACATCGATAGATGGTCAGCTACTTGATTTTGAACTCCCTTTTTGTCTTGGATCTCAAGGTCAAATTCTTGGAGTAAGAGTATCCATCAAATTAACCTCGGCTTAGCATCTTTTTTTTAGGCTAAATATTTGATGGTCGCATGATTAGTAAACATTGTAACTTTTGTACCTATAAGATAAGAACGGAACTTTTCAAAAGAAAAAAACTATAGGAAAGAGTTCTTTTTCAATTACCGTATAATTAAGTTGGGCTCCAGTCAAAGTTCTGCTTGAATAGTAGATAGGATGAAACACTCTGTTTCTTCTTTGGCCTATCACAACTCCCACAACAAAATTGCTTGCTTCACACATCAACTCAAAAACTAAGTTCCATTTAGGTGTAATGATTATCGGGCTGAGATTAACCAATTTTTTTATTCCTCAAATCCATCCAAGCATGCTTTGTTAAACACAGAAGTGGTGTCTTTCTCTAATAACATACACAAAGGTTCGAAAATTTTAGAAAAATCTTTAATAGACCTTTAGTAAAAACCCGCATGGCCCAAAAAAATTATAACATCTTTCACTCTGACTGGTGAAAAACAGAAAAATCATCCATGAATACTTCAACAGAATTTTCAACCATATCAATAAATAGTGCCATCACGCATAGTTGAAATGTAGTAGATGCATTACATAAACCGAAAGGTATTCACCTAAAAGCAAATTTACCGTATGGGCAAGTAAAAGTCATTTTGCGTTGGTCTTCCGGGGCTACAACTATTTGGTTATATCTTGAATATCCATCAAAGAAACATTAATATCCATTACCTGCCAGTTGGTCCAACACCTGATCCGTAAAAGGAAATAGAAAATTATCCTTCTAAGTAGCTTTGTTCAATTTTCTACAGTCTATACAGATTCTCCAACCCGTGATCGTCCTCGTTAGGATTAACTCATTTTGTTCATTCTTGACAATCATGATTCCACCTTTCTTTGATACACACTGTACCGGGCTTACCCACAAACTATCTTAGAGGGGGTAGATAATTCCCGCATCTAACCATTTGATAACTTCCTTTCAAACTACCTCCATCATTATTGGATTAAGTCTTATTTTCCCATCTATTCTAGCTTATTCGCCTTCCTCCAAGATAATTTTGTGCATGCAAAAGGACTGGTTTATTCCTAGGATATCAATTATGGTCCAACTAATCCCCTTTTAAAATTTATTGAAGACTTTGGTCAGCTGCTCCTCTTAGTGTTTTGTTAAATCTACTGAAACAATCACAGGCAAAGTAGAACTGTTACCCAAATTAATGTATTCCAAATGAGAAGGAAGTACCTTAAGTTCAAGTTTGGGTGGTTCCTCGATTGACAACTTCGGTTGTGTGTAATCTCGAGCTTCTAACTCCAACAGTTCAAACTGTGCTAGTCGAACATAGTCCTTCGAATTGGCTTCCATCAAAGCTATACTTTCCTTATCATCTTCCAATGGCTCAGACCCTATAGTGTTTTCTAATTGGTATTCTAAAAAATTATTTTCCCATTCCATAGAATCTAAAATTTCTATTCTACAAAATTATTTTCCCATTCCATAGAATCTAAAATTTCTAACTCCTTCATTATTGAACATTCCTGTGACAGCCCAAAGTTGACCCTAGTCGGGAAGTGGTTTCGGGACCACAAAACCGAGTCTTATAAATAATTAAAGATTATATTCTGTGTTTATGATGTGCGTAAATGCTTGTGTGATAGTTCCATACTTTAATTTGGTCAGTGTATGTGGAATTTATTAGTAGGGACTTATGTGAGACAATTTAGAAATATGCTAGGCAAGTGTTCAAGAGGCCCATTAATATATGTGGGAAAGTGTTTGTCCTTGCATGTCAAATTAGCCAAATTAAAGCATAGTGGCTGGCCATGCTATGGGTGGAAACATGTCACCAACATGTTATGCTAGTGATGTATGCTAAGAAAAATAAAATAAAGAGCATGGTAATTAAACAATGAAAGGAAGGGTGATGAAAAAAAAATGGTCTCATCCATACCCCCCCTTGTTGCCGTGAGTTGAAGAAAGAAAACAAAAAAAATGTGTTCATTCTTGAACACCTTTGGCCGAATAGAGGAAAGAAAGGAAGGGGAAGAGCTTGAGAAAATCGGCTATGGTGGTTTGCTAGACTAAGGTATGTTTGATGTTGTTCTTGAGATACATGCATGTTTTAGTAGTTGACTTGAGTTCTAAAAACCCATGGTTCAATTTTGTGGATTGATGATGATTTTGTGTTTTGTCATTGATGAGTGCTTGAGCTTTTTGATAGTTGTTGATGAAAAGTGAAAGATATGTTAAAGATTAATATGTTTTGTGTTGAAGTTTTTGGTGATTTTGAGTAGTTAGGGCTAAATTACAAAAATAAATTTTTGAAGGACTCAAAGGTGAAATAAATGAAATGTATGGACTTATATGGGTACTAGGAAGATTCGGCCCTTAAGGAGTGTGACCAAACTTTGTGTATTTTGTGTTTTGTGGAATAAAGACTAAATTGTGAAAGTGCGAAATATTAGGGGTAAAAATGTAATTTACCCATTTATGCGTTATTAGACTAAATTGAATGAAAATATGTTAAAATGAGATTTATTTGAATATGTTAAGATCAAGAAACCAAGGAATTGGATTTCGATCGGGGAAAATCGAAAGTAGTTGAGTAGTCGATCATTTAGTCGACGACATCCGAAGAAAGTTTATAAGCAATTAGATATTAAAATTTCGGAATAAATGTTAGTTATATATGCTGAAATGGAAATATGATAAATGTATATATAGCTGAATGTGATATGTGTGAATTATATGTTAAATTAAGGCTTGCCAAGCTAGCTATTAAGGTGAAATGCTAATGTTAGTATTTGATTTGGTAATAATCTGTTTGGGGACAGCAGCAGTAAGGTGATTTTGGAAAATCGCCATAATTTGTAGGAGTTGAATTAGAAGCTGAGTGAATTATTCCATTAAAGCTTGAAGAGTCTATTTTCTTACAAAAGAAACTATAAAAACAAAAGAGTTACCGATCTTGAGATATTTGAAGTATTGTGGGGCTGAGTCAAAATGACTACTAGATTCCCTGTTCTGTTTTTAGAAAATCATTATAAATTGTACAAAAATTATTATAAGATAAAATTTATATGCTTAGACTCCTTAATGAGTCTAGTTTCAAATGAGATCAAATACAACACATTTTGAATTCTGTAAAATGAGAAATTTGATTCGTAGTGAAGAGTGGTCAGAATAGTCAAACAGTGAAACAGGGGAAACTTTAAGAAAAATCTGGTATTGATTGGCCAAGCCTAAAATTCTGAAAATTTTATGGATGGAAGATATACGAGTCTATATTCAGGGAAAATTAACGGCTAGTGATTTGGAGTTTTGTAGCTCCAGTTATAAACAATTTAGCGACTACTGCTCAGGAAAACAGCTCGTAGTGAATATGTGATTTTGTTGTAAACATTAATGAAAATTTGCCAATGAGTTATTTATTGATTATTATAAAGCTTACTATAATCTATGTGTGTGAAAGTCAAATCAATATATATATTATTCTGAAAGTAATACTTGAATAGTCGATTAATGACTATTTTAAGTTTTGTTGAACTTAAGCTCAAGAGCAAAAGGGAACTAGATCCGATAAAGGCAAAGAAAAGATCACTGAGTAGCCGAGTTGGAACCGTCTTACCCAACACAAGGTAAGTCATTAAGCATGTAGTTGGTATTATTTCAAATGGTCATAATGTTTATGTATTGATGCTGAATGGAATGAATAAATATACATATATATATATATGCATGTACGTATGTGATGATGAAATTGTTGAATGAAAAGAAAAGAGGTAAGATGTACTGAGTTGTTGATCTCGGCACTAAACGTGCGGGTATAACCATTTATGACCATGAGATTGGCGCTAAGTGCGCGGGATTAAATTGTACAGCACTAAGTGTGCGATTTGACTATGTTGCACTAAGTGTGCGAAATGAATATGATGCACTAAGTGTGCGAATTAACCATGCGGCACTAAGTGTGCGAGTTTGACTATGTAGCACTAAGTGTGCGACACTATTGAGTCGATCGCGGACAGCGGATCGGGTAAGTGTCTTGAGTACATGGCTAATAGGTGCTATGCTTATACTTGGTGTTGAGCTCGGTAAGTTTGAACCTATGTGACAAATATACTTGAAGTCACGTACATAAAAATTATCGTAGGATGGGTGAAAGGCCGTTTAGTCGTTTGATTGTAACGAAAATAAATTGATTTATGAAATTGCCTCAATGTCCTATTGATGAGTATATGGAATGTGAATGCATGAATTGATATGAAACTGAATCGATAGGTTGGAGGAACTATGGTATGGTTCGGTATGGATGGAGTAAATTGTCTCGTTCCATTTTGTTTCCTCTTGTGATAATGTTATTGATGGATGGTAGTGCATTGCTTATGACTTACTGAGTTATAAACTCACTCGGTGTTTCCTTGTCACCCATTATAGGTTGCTTGGACTCATCTATTTTTGCGGGGTCAGGCCGTCATCGAAGTCATCACACCGGATAGCAAGTTTTGGTACTTTCTTCTTAGTTGGCTTAGAAGAACATTTTGGCATGTATAAGCTATGACGTTGTGTTTGAACTTTGGCATGTAAACTTTAAGCCATGCGAAAATGGCACGAATGTTCGATTGAGTTGGATCAGGGGTAGGCATGAAATGGACCTAGTTACTTTCGTAACAGATGCTGGCAGCAGCAGTGTCATGAGATTGAAAAATCACTAAAAATAGTAGGAGTGGAATTAATTGATGAATAAATTATGTAATCGAAGCTCGATGAGTCTGTTTTCATGAGGAAGTAACGAAAAGATCATATGGGCATTATATTAAGAGATAATCAGATTTTTGTGGGACAGGGCCAGAACTGTTTCTGGATTCCCTGCTCCGACTTTGGAAATTCAATATAAATTAACCAGAGATAATTAGGGGTCGTATCATATATGTACAGATTCCTCTCTGAGTCTAGTTTTCATAGAAACAAACGGCATCAGTATTGAAGCCCCGTGCAGGGAGATATCCAGGTCGTAATGGGCAAAGGTCAGTGTAGTCGACCCCTGCAACATGGGAGACTTTGACTAATAAACTGTACTAATTGGCCTGACCAAAAATTCTAGAAAAAAATACATAGATGGGCACATGAGTCTAGTTTCTGGGAAAAATCACGAAACTGATTTTCGAGTTACGAAACTCAAGATATGATTTTTAAAACGACTAGTACACAGATTGGGCAGTGTCTGGAAAATAAATTTTATAAGGGGTTAAAGTCAGTTAACACCTCGTGTTCGACTCCGGTGTCGATTTCGGGTTCGGGGTGTTACAATTCCTTTGTTGGATCAGGAAATTTCATCGCTTTAAAAACATTAAATGTTACCTGGTCGTCTTAAAATCTCATTGTAAGTTTGCCTTTTTACACATCTATTAATGTTCTTTCATTGGTTAGGAAAGGTTTCCCCAAGATGATCAACACTTCCTTATCCACTTCAAAATCTAAAATAATAAAATCAGTACGAAAAATAAAGTTATCTACACATACCAGAACATCCTTAATCTTTCCTTTTAGGTATGCTAAAAATCGATCCGCCAATTGGAGTGTCACAGTCATTGGTCTTACGTCACCTATTCCCAACATCTTAAAAAAAGACTTGGGCATCAAGTTGATACTTGCCCCTAAATCACATAAAGCTTTACCACAGTAAGATTCTCCAATATTACAAGGTATAGTAAAGCTTTCAGGGTCCTTCATTTTTGAAGGTAGCTTGTTCTGTAAAACACACTACACTCCTTCGTTAGTGCTACAGTCTCAAATTCACTAAGTCTCTTCTTATTGGACAAAATGTCCTTTATGGACTTGACATAATTGGCCATTTGTTCGAAGGTTCTACCAATGGTATATTAATGTGAAGTTGCTTTAGACCATCAAAAAACTTCTTGAATTGCACCTCATGTTTTTGTTTTTTGATTCTTTGTAGATACAGAGGTGTTAGAATCTTAGCTTGAATCAGACAACTTTTCTGAGGAATTGTATCTGCATCTGAAAAAGGTGTTAGCTTATCAGAATTCACTAGATTAGATTTTACCTCTTCAGACTTTTCAGCATCAGGCTTTTTTGGTGCTAGAATATCAACTATTAGTTGATTTTCCTTTTCTTTAATAGCTTCTTCTTCAACCACAACCACGTTGGGTTAAAAAGTCTTACCACTTCGTAAAGCAACTACCTTGCAGTGTTCCTTACCCAAATTCTTTGGATTTTCCGTGTCACTGGACAAGGCTCCTTGCTATCTATTATGAAGCTCCGTAGCTAACTGACCAACTTGGTTCTCTAAATTTTTAGTGTTACTGCTTGGCTTTGGATTAAGGCGTCATTCTTTGCCATGTATGCCTTCAAAAAATTCTCCAAACTATTAGATGGTTCAGCTTGCAGTGGCTTTTGAACTCATTAATATAACGCTTGAAGTTGATTTGATCTATGATGCATGTTGTTGTTGTCCGATCCAGCTCCTTAGTTACTCTAAGAGAAGTTTGGATTGTTACGCCATGAAGGATTATAGAAGTTGGACTATGGTCCTTGTCCACTTCTATTTTGGTATTGATTTCCTATGTAATAAACAGACTCAAGATTTGATGGATAATTCTTGAAAGAATGATCGTCCCCATAGTATACGTAGGAAATAACATCAAAGTGACTTGGTGGCTAAGCTGCAACATGATTAAAACTGTTAGTAGTAAAATTTTTGGTTGAAGATACTTAAGCTAAGAGTGAACTGAGGGCGTTTACTTCACGCACTCCAGCTACTCATCTTCTTAAAGCTGCTCAATTTTTCGGCCACTGGTAAATGTTACTAGCTATTCTCTCAATGATCTCGTAAGCCTCATTGTAAGACTTCGACAAGAGAGCACCATTCATAGAAGTATCCACCCCCAACCTTGTGTGTGCGTTGAGACCATTATAAAATGTCTCCAAACAGATGCTACGTGGAATCCCGTGGTGAAGGCATTGCGTAATAACTCTTTGAATCTTTCTCATGCCTTGTATAAGGATTCATCATCCATTTGTTTAAAAGAAGTGATCTCATTCCACAACTAGCATTTTTTCTAGGTGTGAAATACTTTACCAAAAAGCGTTCAAAAAATTCTTGCCATGTTGAAATTGAATATGGTGGCAACAAATTAAGCTATGCTCGTGCTCGATCTCGCAACGAGCACAAAAACACTTCAATCTCAATGTGCCTTCAGTTACACTAACTATCATAAAGGAATTGCTCACCTTCATGAATAGTTGAAGGTGAAGGTGGATCTTCTGTGGGCATTCCACTAAATTTCCCCAATTGTTTGATGCATCTAAAACATAACAGGCTTCTTTAGTATGTAGTGTCATTCACAACAGTGAAATTCAGAGCCCAAAATATAGGTAAATGATATCCTCTCATTAGCATTACATGGTTGATGAAAAGTAAACGGGGCCATGGGTCGTTCATCTTTGTGATGGATGACTTTATCACTATTTGATAGTGATTTAATTTTTCATGAAGGAAGATGTAATGGCTATCATGAGATAAAATAGTATCATATTGGGAGAACAGATATTATCCCAAAGAGATCAAGGATATCCTATAAGGGTAACACACTTATGACGAGGTCATTGGATGAGCACTAAGTAGTTGCTTTCATAATGGTATGTTGTTGAGGAGAGCTCAGTCACGATTAAATGAGTTCATAATTAATAGGTGAAAAGTCAAAACTTAATTATAAATCATTTGAGCCTTAACTACATATGTCCAATCAGTCCCTACGCTAGCTCATTGAAACTAGAAATGAATTGTGTGTTTGAATAGAAATGAACAGAATTAATAGAAAAAGAGAAATAAGAAACATTCAGGAATGATTATGGTTTTCTCCAAAATGGAGAAATAGAATCATTTGGAAATGAATGTAGGTTTCCAAAAATAGAAATGGAAATGAAATTGAAAATGGAAACCTCCAATCTTATATAAGATTACTTTAAAAATTATAGAATAATGAGTTTATGTTTTCAGATTATTTTAAAGCCAAAAATGAAAATAAATCATTTGGTCATTGTGAACATGTTAAGTTGTGACATACTGAATGAATTTTCTCGAAATTTTGTAGGGGGTAAAATCATCAAAATTTTATTCAGGATCAAATTGTCAAAATTTTACTAAGGTAAATTTGGGATGAGAAAATTATTTAATATGTAAATATTAAAGTTTATTTTGGGAAATAGAAAAACTAAATCACGTTGGATCATATTACAGAGTATTGGGTTAAAAAGGCCTAAGAAGTACTTGTAATTGGACCCGATGTGAGAGAGGGCCAAAACCCCTCATATAGCATGAAAGGGGTGGCAACCCTAGTAGAAATAAAATTGTGAGTTGTTCAGCCCTATCCTACTCTAAGCAGATGTTGTTTTTCAATTTAAAATAAACCTCTACAACTCTACAAGGGTTCTATCTTTTCTTCCTATAAATAGAGGCACCAATAAGCTATTAACACAACTTATTAGGGATTGTTATTCTATCGAAAAATAGAGAGAATTTATTCTCAACTTATAAACATATTTTTCAGAATAACAATTTTACCGGTTTCTATTAAAGAAGAGACCGTTTTCACCACAAAAGCAAAACTTTTTCTAATTCTGTGTTTTAATTCAATCGGTTCGAGCCCACACTCGAAGCAATTCATGGTACGAGAATAGTGGAGAAGATCGTTTGCTTGAAAGTCAAAAAACATCAAGGACCCACTTATCCAAAAAATAGGTATGAATTCTGTTAAGGTTTATTGCTATAAATATCACAAATTAGGTCGATTTCCAAATTTTTTATTTTTTGTTGTACAAGAAAACCATTTTCAAATCAGGTTTTTTCCAACAGTCGAAGTATTTTGAAATGAGAGGATTGATGGATTCTAGGTATCTCAAATTTAAACCTAAATGTAATGGGAATAGGGATACTACTACCCAATATAGTACATGACTTGATGAAATGTAAATTGTGACATACCACACCCAACCCGTTTATCGAATTCGAATGTTTGATGTCACATTATGTTACTAGAGCAACTCAAACTATTTCGACACATTTCATAGAAATTATAAATGCATGCAAGGATTAATTATAAAATTCACATTATGTGAATAGAAATATACTAAATCACAATCAAATAGGCCTACAAAGAGAGGCTCATGTCATACGAGGTCAATCATGGAGTCGAGACACGAACCCTAACTCAATCAATAAATTTTGAAGCTGATGTCTTGAGACGAGGTAAACATGTTTCAAGACACGCTTCCTTTGTTTTATATTTTAGCTTTGATGTAGAGATTTCTCGAGAAAATAGGGTATATTTCTTGAGACTTTCCCCTTTATCTCTCAAGATATAACTCCCTTGTTTCAGACCCTTAGCTTCAATGTTTTACTAACTTGAGACATAAGCCACTATGTCTTAAGTTTCAACTATGATGTCTCAAGACTTGCTTGGTAAGTCTCAAAACTTATACCTAGAAATGCATAAAATGGCCATTTTTGTTCTTGAGATCTCAAGACATGCTTTTGATATCCCGAGATCAAAAGGAAATTTCACCTATAATGCACATTCTAACTTATCAAAATGGGCAACTACTCATATTGAAACATAATCATTATAATGCCAAATCAACATGCACCAATTTAACTCCCAAAAACATATCCAAAACATTCAAAAACATAACATTCAATGCATTCTGCCTTAACAAGACTAGGTAAGTAACTTAATACTTATAAGCATGCATACTAATCCATTAATCAAACATTGAAATTCATCAAGTACAACTTCACAAGTCCAAAATTGACCAAAACATACCGAATAGCCAAAATATCAAATACAACTCATAACTTATACTATTAACCTAGGTACATGCCAATTACAACTAGGTTCAAAATGAGGATCATAAACATTAGCTAAACCTAGGGATGGATCTTTGAATGCTTTCGGACTTACATTATATCAACACCTAACATTATCTAAGCATGAAAACAAACAATTTTTCATGCGAAGCAATAAAAACTCAATTGTGCTAACATAATTTGAAAATCAACACATAATGGTTTTAAACAATAAAACATAATAAAATGGCATTATAATATATTATAACTAAGTTTCATTTCAACATCAATGATCACATAATCTCATGTCATTTTATCAATTAACCCTTTTGGGTATTCATGCCTCATTTACCAAGTATTATTATCATAATAATTTTCAATATCACTGAATCATTTCATGTACCACGTATTGATGCACCCTCAAGGTATTTACATCTTGTTCCATATATCACAGTCAGTAATCGATATCATGCTATTATTCGCTTTTCATTATCATATCTATTTCACATTTTATTTTTTACATTTCGACCCCTATTAACTGATTTAGACTCAAGGATGAATACACAGATCAATCCACCAACACAACAAAATACAAACATAAGTGCTGACTGGACATAAATGCATTGGTATCTATAAGCACATCAATATACGCTCGTACCCCCAGGGCATTTGAGCAAGTGATACGTTCTCGACCCCTAAGGTATTAAAGAACTATCAAATAATAATACACATTTAGCGGTAAAGCTCCCTCCGATATAATAGACCCTATGACCTGCCAACTATACCCGTAATTTTATCCAACACCGTTAATAAATCATTTTTTATTATCAATTATCACCGAATCATACTCTAACATAATTAACATAATGATATCACTATCACAAACATATATATACTTTGAACATATAACAAACATTTCAAAGTGATTAAGCACAACATACCTTTTATGTCTTTATTCATCATCAATAATTTTAACTAATAAATTATGTGGTGAAAACAAATTATGAAAGCACAAATAGAAAAATGCTACTCATTGACAACATTCACCTTTCCTTTGTCTCTTGACATCTCGATGTCATCTTTAGCTATGTACGATAATTCAATTACGAAAATAGTATTAGTATCACATTCAACAAGAACATAACCATATTCAAACATGAATGCACATCACACAATTAGGTCCCTTAGAACCCTAATATCCCCAAATCTCGTAACTCACAATCTACCTGATCGAATCTAAATTTGACTTCGTATCTATACTCTAAAGACTTCAAACTAGCAATAAACATCATTAAATACCAGGGTTCTCATCTCTTACACATAGGTCCTTAAAAACTCAATAATGACCTTAAAGATTTAACTTAATCTTACCTTACTCCAAGTCAACCAACTTCATTTTTCAACATAATTCTCGCATTAACTAAGCTTATTCAACTAGATATTTCATAATCTGGAGCTCAATTTTTCTATGTATTTAACAATGGCAATTCAAACTAACTTCCAAAATTACAAAAACTAACTAATATGTTGACTACACCAAGCTTCCTTAGATGAAAATCCATGAAAATTTATCAATAAAAGCTTACTTACCTCTAGCTTTTAGTGGTTGCTTATGGAGAAGAAAAACCCTTTTCTTTCCTCCTTTCTTATGGACGGTTTTGAGAGGAAAAATCGAAGATGAATATCATATTCTCTCTCCCATTAGAACATATATATACACATGAGATTAATTAAATTAATTAACTTAATTAACAAAAAAAGTAATTAAATTAATTAACTTAATTAACAAAAAAAGTGAAAGGCCATCATTTAATTTTACTTATCTTAGTGGATTTCAATGACAAGATCATGTTTGTCCATTAAGCTAAGGTCCAATGGTGGCTAATTGCATTATAGACCTTCACAAAAAATTACTACTTAAGGGCTTACCCAATTCCTTAATCAAATTTCCCTAGTTTAATCACTTTATAATTTAGTCTATGTACTATAGATAACAATTTATCTAATTTAATCATATAGCAAATCGATTCTAGAATTTCATACATGACACTGAATTCCTTGATTAAAAATTTCAAATTAACTCATTTTAAGAAATCCAGCTTCAAAACTGAATTTTCCAACACCAACTAAAATCAGGACATTGCATAAAAATGGAAGAAGGATATTGATGCAGAAGCTCTGGAATGAATTTTAAGAGCTAAACAATTAACTCGAAGTTTATGATTCTTTCTTGCAACCTAAGTAACCTCTTACAATAGTTTCTAGACCAAAGTTCTTGAATTCATATATGAAAATTTCCAACAAGAATTAGATGATAAAACAATAGAAAAATAAAGAACTAAAGAATTGGAAAACAAAAAAAAAAGATGATAGATGGATTGATGAAAAGAAGATGGTGTTGATGACAAATAGTTGGATAGACAGCCTAGCCTTTAGTGAACTTACGCCAACAAAGAACTATATTGGCCTTTAATTAAACCTCTCGATTGACTTGAATTAGGCAAGTTGGAGTTATGATAAACCTCCTCCACAATCTTAAAGAATTGAAGCAAAAGTTCTATTGAGAAAGAAACAAGAAACTAGTCTTGTAAGAAAAACTCTCTCATAGCAATTTTATTAGTCAAATAACCTTACAATGTTTGGATCCCATCAAAAAATACATCGCAAGTCAACTAATCTTTTAAAGTTGAAAATTGACAACTTTAATGAAATTAATTTATGAGTTTCAATTCATCCATGTATCCATAGATGTGAATCTGGATATACCCTTATTTAGGGTATGCAAAATGATGATGAATGGACAAGAGATCGCGGATGTTAACCAAAATTCAAAATTTTCATATGACGAATGTGCAGTAACTCCACTGCATCTAAAGAGAATCTTGCTCAAAGACATAGGGATATGTTCCAAAATGTCTTAAATGAGATTTAGGGTTTTAGGGTGAGAAGATTAGATCACTGAAAATATTTATTCATTTGTCCTTTAGCATATGATATTCAGAAAGTTACAAAGTTTGGTTACGCCTCATCATCACAAGGATTCGTGATCATTGGCATATTGGTGAAAGGCAGGTTCCGATATTCTCATTAATTCAAACCAGAGTGATAATCTTATCCGTATTACAAAGATTGGTTAGAGAAATTTAAAAGGCCAAATATTCGGAGATCTTTGAAGGAATACTGATCCTTCTTACGTATGGTTTGCATGCTAAGCTCACTCGGGATGAGTTTCTTTTGTTTAGTAAAGAAGAATTTTACCCAATTCAATGAATAATCACTCAAGAATTAGCACCCCGTCTTCTTGGGTTGTACCTCCAAATGGAGGAGCAAAGTTCGTATGGATGCTTCTTTGATCCCAAAACTCAAATGGTGGCCCAAATGGGAAATTATCAACGGTTTTAGTGATCACATTTTTACATCTTCATTGGTCATGGCATCAAGCGAAATTCAACTCCGAGGATCTGATCCATATTCATGGGTGGGAGGATAAAGGCTACCATCCCTTGAAAAATTGATGCAACCATCCATTATATTCATGATATAATACCATTTTTGCATAGCAAATAAAGTAGCGATCTAGATGGCCAAAGCCACTAGACTTTATGTATTGCCCAATTCATTGAATGTATGTTACACCCTCGTATATTTCAAAATATAAACACACTAATACAAATGGCATTTCAACCGTCGATCAAAAGTTCATAAATAATCCTACAAAAGCATGTTTTTAGTTATCTGATTAGACAGAAAAGATAGCCCCCAGGTGCATTTTAGTGACAAGACATCAGCAAGCAGGCGATGTGAAACTTGATTTGATGGTGATGATTGATAAATTAAGTACAATGAAACAATCATTCATTTCATAGGTTTGCTTTCTCTCCTACTTTTACCAAGCACACTATAGGCATTAAGCACCGCTACCACACCATTCGTTCAAAGCAAAAAAAAAGGACACGTCCCCCACGCCTATGAAATAATTGAAATGAAATTGCTCATTTTTCCAATGGTTGAAAAGACAAACACAATCCAAATGAAGCCAAGGTTGAAACCATCTCCAACTAAAACACTCAAAATTTTTGCTTGTTAAAAAAAAAGGCATATATCTATCTCCAAAGGTAAAATACAAACCGAGATTAGTTCCTAACTAATGAAAAATTCAACGTAAAACCCTATATTACAAAAGAGGAAGGTCCCAAGTCACACAACAAACAAATGGGGCTGAGCCTGAGGCTTAAGGTGATATATAGGAAAAAAAAGTAGGGTAGTGGGGTACCCAAAAAAAGAATGATATACAAACAAATGAAAAGAGAAATTATACATATACCCCGTGGAACCTGCTAGATTCTTGATGGTGAAGGAACTCAACTTTGAAATGAAATATCAGTGTCCCAAAATGGAGATTTCTGTAGGCAGAGGCCTGTAGCTTAGAATGGGAGAAAGCCTACCTGACCAGGAGAGCTTGCAAGATTAGAGAAATGGTAGATTGTGATCTCAGCCAAATGGAGAAGGAACTGGTCCTGCTCCCCCAAGTGCATCTGATCTTTTAATACTTCCCATGCCACAGATGATGCATCCAGGAGCAGAGAGAGCAGAAAATTTGGCCCCACAAAGATCACAAACATCGTATCCGATAGTAGACAGACGGCTGAGCGTGGCAGCACAGAACTGAGAGGGATCCTCTAGTGGATCGATAGACTTGTTGGTCAAACCCCTCTGAACACAAATGTCAATCAGGCTCCTCAATTCCTCTTGCTTACCTGGAGGTGCCTTAGATAGGAGAAGTTCAAGCATCTGCTTTGCGTAAGCATAGTTCTGAACATCCATATTTCGTTTTATGGCAGTGCGAATGCAATTTATTCGGTGCTTTGCCTGCAGAGGCAAAGAACCTAGATGTCTAGATAGTCTAGCCATCTCATCTTTTGCGCTGAGTGCTCTTGGGCCTTGGACTTTCTGCAGCCTTGTAATTTCCTGCAGGAGAGCCAAAGGAACATATATTCAGTCATGAAGAACAATTTTATGTTCCAAACTATAGCATAAAGGTCAAGGCTTGGGACTTTCAAATGAGATTAAAGTAAACGCAATTAGTTAGCTTAGCCTATCCACCAAAACCATTTACACGCTAACTTTTGAATTTACGAATTGTCAAAGTATCATAGATTAGCATAAACCACCCAGTTTAAAATACATATTATGAATAATGTGGTCCACATACCCAGACTACATTCATTCTTGTTCCATAAATATTACAGATCAGCTCATTATATGATCTCTAGCACCATGAATGCAATACGAAGACTGGAGTTAAATTGATGAGAATCAATAAAAACTGCTAGCAACAACGAGCCTGAGCAAAAATATCCTTATCATGCTATTGGCATGTAAAATTCAAAAGCAAGAACATATCAATCAAAGATGAGAAAGAACATTGAACCTAAATTGATATTTTCAAAACTTGAAAGAATCTTAAGCTCTTAGCTTGTTGAAACAGTAGACTAGCTTGACTACTGAGCATAAGGTCAAAATAAAAAGCTCACGCAGGATGACAGAGAGCTCAATGTTCGAAAAATCATAAAATATTATCATCAATCCATTCTCTGTCTTCAGTCTTTAACACAACTCACTCTAAAAGACAAATGCTCGTTAAATTTCCTCAGATGCTTGATTCAAGTTGTAATTAATTTAGTGCCCCAAAAATGATGACGTACCTGAAGAAGCGTTACAGCTATCTTGTATTGAGCACAGATGGTAGCTTGAGCTTTAATATCAGCTCCACGAGAGTTATCCTTAGCTAGTGCCAGAAAAGCTTCATCAAAACAGGATAATGAATCTGGAAGTTGATTCTGCTCAAGGTGAGCAAGTCCAGTCTTAAAACATATGGGAGCTGCTGCCCCACGTGGAACCTATTAAGAGAGAAAATATTGTAAATGGAAGGATTTAGAAAGCTACATAATAAACATATCTCCAGAGAATGACAGAATTAGTAGCTTCCAAGTCACAAGGACAGATTATTACTACAAAGCCAATCAGTTAGAACAACCTTTATTCCAAATACTGTTAGAAATGATTTTGTTTTTCCCCCAGGCAATAAGTTAAGCAACTTGAAGTTATTGGACACATGCAGCTATGTTTTTAACTACAAAATGCAAGTGCATCCCACAATCAGGATTGAAGAGGAGGGGAGAAGAAGAAATAACATAATGCACATATTCACCTGTCCAGGACGCACAGATGTTGGAGTGGGTGCAGAGGAAGTAGGTTTTTCAGACTCTGCAGAGTTTGGAACTCCAAGAGCACTAAGGTCAAGAGGTTGCGTGGATAGCGGCATTTGAGCAGGCTGAACTTGAGGCTGTGGCAAACCAACAGCTGGAACTGAGTATTGTGGAGGAATAACGCCACCAGGAAGTGCAAGAGACTCAGGAGGAATAGGTTGTTCAGCGGACTGAGGAGGAACCCCACCACCGGGGAGACCAATATCAGCCGCAGGTGCATTTACATGGTCAGGTGGTACCTTTCCACCAACTTCAACCTTTTGAGGAGTTTGATCCAACTTTGAAAGATAAGATCCAGGAGGAGGCAAAGCAGCTGCAACCTGGAGGGATGGTATTGTGTTCTGGAAAAAGTCTTCTGGTATGGGTCCAGCAGCAGTTCCAACACCTTTGGTTGCAGGAGCTGATTGTGATACCAATGCAGGTTGTACCCATGAATCAGTGCCGAAGAGATCTCCAGGGGCAGAAACTGTGGGATTAGTCACAGATGCACCGGTAGCAGGATAAGGTTGCTGTTGACTCTGACCAAGATCCTGGCCAGTCCATGATTTTGTCCTGGCTATAGGTAGGCCCAAGCCATCACCAAGTCGCTTTGTCGCTTCTTTAATCTTATTAACATCCACAGTTCCTGACGTCGGCTTTTCTCGTATTCTGATCTGTAACTTCTTCGTTTTTGACACTCCTTCCTCATCACTGCTGCTACCACTATCAGCTGTGCCATACATTGTTTTCTTGAATTCTTCTGCAGCTTTAGCCTGTTCATCAGCAGCAGTGGAACTGTGATTGGGTTTGATTAAAGTTTCCAGACCCATCAAAGAACCAGCCTTGGTTTCACCACTTGTAACTCCCATAGAACTATCTGTAGATTTAGCCACAGAAGTATGGACTCCATTTGGCTTATAGTCACCTGCTGCAGGTATAACCAAGCTACCTTCCTTTACTTCAATAATGTTTCCTCTTCCTTTGATTGAACCAAGGTAAACACCAATATGATCTGTGATAATTGATGGAATGGCACCATCATCAGTCTTCATGTATGGCATAACTTCTGCAGCAAGCTCCCATTGAGGTATACTCTTTAAGTTCGTAGGGGTCTTGATTTCCCAGTTTCCACCACCCCATTCAGGTCCCTTAGGAACCATACTTTCAGCAGCAAAGTTGGCAAAAATGCCTTGTGTCCAACCACTTGAGCGGACTCTTAAAATCCTTTCACAATATCGCCTCAATTCTGAATCAGCACCTTCTTCCTCAAGCCTCTGAGCAAGACGCCGCATTGCACTGGGGTTGAGGTGGCATATAAACAGGTCTAGCATGCTTTCATAGTCTGCTATGACTTCAAAAGTTTCCTTCGCACTGTCAAACTGACCATACCTGCAGTTCAAATTTTGAGTCTCGTCAAAGAAAAAATGGGACCATATAATGACAAGTCAGTCATAAAGGCTGAACAATAATGGATAGAAGCTCAGAAGATTACTGTATAATGCTCTTAATAAAGTAACATGATTTGTGATAATAATTCTAAACATAGATGCTTAAACTCAAAATGCATAACATCATTTTATGTGTTTTGAACTTTTGATAAAGAACTTAAACAGCATCCATAACTAAAAGACAGATCCAATAGGCACTAGAAGTACATAACCACAGCAAAAACTGGAGTCATATATCCCAAAATTGCATAAATGAAAGATTGGTATGAATACTAATTTATGTTCAGCACACACTGCTAACAATCAAAATGTAATGATCTGAACTGTGAACCAGAGATCAGCAGAAAAATATTGAGCATGATATATTACAGATTGAATCTTCTGAAAAGTAACCAACACATTCACTTCATTTATGTAAGAGTCTGTTATATCCTCAACCTTCTAAAAAATTATTATTGACAAGTTCATTTACAAAATCAAGAACCTCAGCACCGAGAAAGGAAAAAGTCAATGGCTGCGATCGCTTACTTGATACAGGCATATCCCAATTGGCGGAACCGGTGGAACAAATGAGAGGTTGGTGGGCATTTTGGATAATCTCTAGAGCGCACAAATTCATCTTTTAAAACAGATAGAGCAGTAGAAAAACGAAGTGCTTTGATTGCATAGAGTCCCCGCATCACCTAAAATTGTTTTTTTATAGCAAAGTTCAGAACCAAAAGTAAAAGGTTAATGAATGTAAACATAATACACAATTGTTCATCTACCTGAGTGAACTGTGGACCTGCTTGGGATAATGATACTGCAAGATCTCCACAAACAGGGGACCACCAGCAAGAACATCAAGAGATCGAGGAGTGATACGTAAGCTGTCAAACCTTAATAAGGTAAAAAATATAGAAGTCAGATGCCAAGTTTCATGCATAAATCCACTTTGCTATAGCTAATGAAAAGATAATAATAACAAAAAATGCTAAGTTTTACACATCAAACATGAGCAAGATTTCAATTAGATGAGTAACATTAGGCAAAAAACATGAAAATATGCAAAGAGAAAGGAAAACCTTGATGTTATTTGGTATAGTATTTCAGAAAGGTCAAGCTTCTGGTCAAAGTTTTGTTGCATGGTAGCGAAACCAATAAGAAGAGGTTCAAGAAGCCCAACAAGGCAGCTCTTAATCTCAACCCCCTTCTTTTGTCTAGGATTTATATCTGTAGGGTTAGCTAGCAACAACCGATCATTTAGAGCCCCAACTAAAGCTGCAGGATAGAAATCATCTCAGTAACTCCACAATATAATCATGCCGCACCACGTTGCATTTGATACAATACAATGGTGTAAAAATCAATCGGGAACAAGAATGCAAACCTGCATTTGGCATGCTAATGGAGAGTACAGTCCTCACTTTCCCATCCCATCCTAAAATACAAACTGCAGTTGCAGTAGAAAAAAGAAGTGTAGGTCCAACCCACAAAAGGGATCTAAAGTGCTCATGAGTTAAGAAGTAAAACAAATTTATTAATCTTGACTATATAAATTATGCATTAGTACAAGGATGCATGCAAATATATACAAGACTAACGACATATTGTTGATAAAAGATTTTCATTCCTTAACACATAAATGAGATTGAATTTATACTGAACATGTCCCGACAAATATTGTTGGAATGGGTAAAACCAGAGCGTAATTCCATGGGGAAAACGGTATGAAGAAGCAAAACTGGTAAAAGAAACTAATGCAAATCAAAAAGAATAAAAAAATGCTAAGATTATACAGGTATCAGCAATCACTGCTAGTAGAAGCAGTTATTGTTCCAATGAGAATCATAGAAAGAGGAACTGATTCATAAAATTGACTTTCCGGTAGTATGATAAGGGAAACAAGAGATTGTCAGTTGCTATATCAGGTAGAACATTAAAAGGCCTATAACATGCGTATACTTTTACAAGCATCCAAGGAGAGAGTTATTTTTTACACATGTATATGTATTCATGTATGCATGCATGTATTTGTGATAAGATTTATGCTGTATTACGTATTCAGGATATTGAAGGATTTCCTTTGTCAAATTTAAAAGAACTGCTTGCAAGTACATCAAGGTCTGCTGAAACCATAAGCACCCTGTGAGTGGTTAACACTCCTGCAACATAGCCTCTTGGAGTTTCTTGCCAATGTACCTGCAGATATTGGAAAACTACAGGGTTAAAATTCCAAACCCGTATTATTTTCAAGAAAAAAGCAGTCAAGCTAGATAGTTGATGCATAACTTTGTGCACAGAATAAAGGTACACATAGATAAAGGTGCGATAGATATGTATTAGTTTGTGAATGTCCATATATGTATGCATTCAGTTCCTAGATGCAATTCCTTTTGCACAAAAATGCATGTGTTTTATAAGCAGTCAAATCCACAAGTCAGCAGATCTCAGTCATCAATGCTATTAGATTACATGATGGCTTGAGTAAATAAAGCAGTGCTAGGATCTTATATAAGGTGGTCAGTTGACCCAAGAATCTCCAGGTGTTATATGTATTTTTCCCCTAATACATTCATGATATAAATCCTTCATGGATCTGGCATGATTCACATGCTAAATTGAGATTTCGTTAAAATTAAGTGATAAATTAAAGAAAAGAAAAGGCAGAGGCCTTTGCAAGTTTACGGAGGAACCATACAAAAAGGACTGGTGACACCACAAGGTCTGCAACAGGAAAAATTAGAAGGGACAGCTAGCAAATTAAATCCTTTCTTTTTTCTTTTAGTTTATATATATATAACTTCCATGTACTTTCATGAGTTTTATTATATTATCTAAAAAGCTTTCATGAAATGAACATTTCAAAAGTTATCCTTAAAGAGTTGAATAACTCACCTGAAGCACAATCTCATTTGCTTTTAACCTTATAAACTTTTTCCCCTCTGCTTTTGTCGATATATAGTGACCATCAGAAGATGGAAGAATGTAACCTTGAACTAACTTAGCCAACCCAATCTGCTTCCCGTTACATGCAAACATCAAAGTGGACTCTGAAATCACAGAAGATACTTATCAGCATCATGTCTTACAAATGGCGATATCTAACATGAAGTATCATATGTGCCCAAGCACCTATAGGAGTGGAAAATATTCGATCAATTTCGGTGTCGAACAAAAATGGCATAGGACCCTGAATAGAATTAGGGTTTCCATCCACGGGTTGATCAGGTAAAAAATTTGGTTCAACAGCACCATTTTTCCCATCAGCTTCTTGTAAAGCTGCTCCTGGAAGGATATACAGAGCCAGTCCAGACTTATCTTCATCAAGAATAGCAAATTGATTTTCATTGGGGCCAATAAATGCAGCATCACAACCTACAATTTGAAAAGGAGAATATCATAAATAAATTCTTGAGGCATAATATGTGAGAAACTAGCTAGTAAAACAAGCAAGACAAACATATTTTTGACAGATATACCTTTGATTGTGCTTCCTTTGTTGTTAGCTAACTTTATATCGGTATTTTCCCAATAAAGGACCACTTCATTTGTAGTGCCACTAAACTCATAAACAATGAGAAATAGATGCCTCTTCTTACCATAAACCATATATTTAGGATAATATTCCACATTTCCTGGGATCTGAAAGAAAATTATATTGTTAAGAACCAAAACCTTGTCGGCATAAAAAACATCTTTTTAAGCATTTACCGATGTGAAAAGTTTCTTGTAAATACTATCTCCTCCAGAAGAAAGATTATAAGCCATGAGGTTAACACCATCTACATAAAAAGCCCTGACAGGGTAATGAAGAACACGGTTCTCCTTATTGAAGAAATTGAGCTCTAAATGAAATGGCTGCCAATAAAGTGAGTCATATCAGCCAAATAGTAAACAGAGGCAACATAGATATTAATGCATAATCAAAATCACAAACAAATGTACCTGGCAAACAGGAATGTCCTTCAGTTTATTTTTAGCATCCACAATAGAGATGAGAGGCAGCCTAGATATTGGGGCAGTTTTAGCATGACCTTCCATGAAATGCTACAATAATAAAGAAAGGTAATGAGTTAAAAGAAAATGAAACAGTTCAGCATTCTTGAAATTGAAGTTAACATACATTTTAGAAATTAATATATAAAAATAACTTAATTTGAAATGAATAAAGTTCAAAGGAGGAGCATACACTATAGAGGAATGCCTTCCGTGCAATGTCTGAAATTGTAAGATCACTTTGGCTGCCATGAAAAATATATAAATAGTCAACAATGATACATGATTACATAAAAATAGATTGTATGATTGAGTTGAATCATTTCAATGTAAAAATTTATCCATGATAATATGTAACAGTTATAAATGTACGACCACTAAACCAAAATAATTAAACATTACAACCTCCAAACTAAATACATTTATCTGCACTCCAGACTTAACCTACCCCTTAATATTTTGTTCTTGCAGTTGTGCTTGAAGCTGATGATCAGCCAAAATTCCAGAGGAACCCATAGATGAAAGCTTCTCCTTTAGGACAGATGCTGCACATGATATCTACTTTCAGCAAATATACTCAAAAAGTTAAGCAGCATATCACATATGTTACATAGCCTATGATGGATGTCCCGACAAAGGCATGCTAAATTTTGTTGCAAGTTTTACAAAATTTATGGAAAATCATACCGTCACAACCATGTCCAAATATGTATAGGATAAAGGTGTCTCAAACGGATACTTGAGGAAAAATGAAGAGTCTCGGTAATACAGGATATCACCAGAAAGAATGTTCTTATGTGATATACAGAAAAAATAACATAATGTAGAGAGAAAACATAGAAGGCATTGACAGCTTTACTTATTTTTAGTCTTAGCAAATGCATACAACATTATCAAATAAAAACTGAGCAGTTTCTGAAGAGTTGAGAGAATATGAATATAGATTCTGTAGAAGCAGTGCCGAAGAGAACAAAACATTCAGTTCTGCTTCTATCACCTCAATGAGGTATAATTTTAAACAAGACCATGCTCTGAAAGAAATCGCACCATCCTATATTGAAAGAAACTGCTCCAATAATATACCTTAAGACCGTTAACACTTGATATTCAGGTATATTCAGAAATTAAACTGGCATAAATTATTTTAAAACAGATTATTTTCTTCATATGTAACAATGCACATGTAGACAGATGATCCATTAAATGTCCACCTGAAGATCCCCTGGCACTTTGCAAAACTGCAAAGAGTTGTTTCCTTCCTTCCCTAGTGTAAGAAGCCCTGTTCTTCATGTTGTCACCGCCACTCATATTCTGTCATGGGAAATGCTTATTTATACATCAGAAATTAACAAATAGTTTATAATGCAATGACATAGGTGAGCACTCTTAACTGCAAAAAGCAGAGCCGCTAAGTTCAATTTTGGATGAACTTCCAAAGCCCTGATACGAGGCAAGGGATAAACTGCTTCCCCACCCTGCTGAGACAGAATGCGTGGGATGTCCAATGATTCGATTGCTGCAAAGAAAACACCAACGCCTCTTGAGTATGTGATTTCCATTTAAGAAAAAAATGTATGTATCCCATCCTCCTTCGTTCCCAGAGAGTGTGTTTGTACTTACAAGCCGGCTCAAAAAAATTTACTTGTGTTGGAGGTTTATTTGGATTAACTAGCAATCGTGTTTTCCAAACTTGTAAAGTTCCATCCTTGGAAAGAATGACAAGTAAACGCAACATTGGAAGCCAAGCTAATGATGTGATAGGTTGAGTACCCACCTGTGTGCTGCGTGGCAAAAACAGAACATTTCAACAAATAAGTGCCTTCTTCTAATATCAACACACATAATAAAGGCTTGAAAAGAAGGAAAAGAAAAAAATTAGAAAAAACAAGCTTACATTCCAATCATAATAGGTCTTTCTGTTGATACATCCCAGGCAAGAAGTGTACCACGTCTATCACCAACAAAAATCCATTCCAGTGTTGGATGAAAAGCAAATGCACCAGCACCAACTAGCTTAATGGTATTATCAACTGAAGGGAACAAGAAAGGAAAGCATATGATATTTAAGCATATAATAAAATACAAAAGGAGAAAAAAATTTTCCTCAACTTACGTTGTAGTGTATAATGAACAGCATATGTATGAATGTTGTACGCCCGAATCAAACCTTCTGCATATGCTACATACTTTTCTCCCCCAAAACAGAAGTGACAGGAACAAAAAAACAGACAACTATTCAGTACATTCTTAATCATGAGAATGGAAATGATCATTTAGCCGTATAATGGCTGATAAGAGATGTGAGTAGATCAGATTGCATTGCAACTGCTATCGAGTTAGTCATGTATGTCAGAAGAGAAGATGATATTTTGGAAATCCAGTTCCAGCCAAGAAGAAAAGATCCATTTCAACAATCATTCCATCAGAATTAAATTAAACAAGCACTTTGAGCATCTCCGCTTCACTGCTATATCACATATCTCATTTACATTAAATGATCCAACCAAGAACCAAGAACAGATTCAAATTTCAAGTTTCATGCTTATCCTAGTAAATTTCCAAGCACTGAAACTTCGAACAACTATTAACTACCTGGAACAACTAATTTCATTTACAACATCAGAAAGAAACAAAAGATAATAAAAATCATAAGAATAAAACCTATAGCTGGAAAATGACATGTACCAGAACAGGTAGTCGAGGATGACAAGCAAGATTCACAACAGGTTTCTTCAAGTCCGTCTTTATTTTTGTAGGGGGTCTCCCACCTTCAATGGTCCCAACAACTTCACATATGACAGTAAAAATATTAGAAACATTATTAAAATCCCTAGTATAAAATGATGTTGCAAGTACAAAATAATTCTGCTAGAAAACACATGGAGCTAAGTAACCTGTTACACTCATTCTCTTGTGAAAACCAAAAAATACAACAGGTTGGAGAGGAGTCAAAGCAAGATGAACTTCTGTTTCAGACGAAATGTGTTCCGTCTTCTTTTCAGGTGAATGTAAAACACAAGTTTGTTCAGCATCAAAGTCACAAGAACGTATTGTACAATCCTGCAACAGGACATTGTCAGAAAAATAAACGGTTATAATTTGCATTAGGGAACTTCATATAGAGGGGAACTAACAAAAGCAACTCTTTCATGTAAAAAAGGAGCTTAAAGGCAACAATCATACCATTATTGCATTAAATCAAAATGTCAGAGGAGGTGGTATTTCTTCCTTTAAAATGTAATCCAATTCTTTCTTTAAAATGTAATCCAATAAGGCTCAAGTAAAAATAAAAGGGGTAAAGTCCGTCATGGCAGGGACCTTAAGGATAACATCAAAAAAAAGCAACTGGGATCTAATTATAAATTATAATATCAGAATAATGGAAAGGAACAACAAAATTTTTCCTCATTACATGGGTTAGACAATCTATATATCTAGAATGACTGCCTGTCGCCACTTTCTCCAACTTGGGAACGACCACACAAAATATATGACCCCTAGAATACCACTAGCATAGATTGGTTTCAATAAAACATCTTACCACAACATATTTTGTGAACAATTGAAAACTGAAAAGGAAATGAATTTTAGGAAGCTATCTAAAAGATCAACGCCACACATTGAAAGAACACACCCTACCTTAAAATGCCTCTGACATTCTTAGGAACAAAAAAATAAGATTCAAACTATCTCCTCATACTAGAATATTTACAAAGAAACCTGTCTAATGGCAGTAAAATCAAAGATTGAACTAATAGCAATCTTATATGCTCTACCCTCTACATCAATTGATTAACAACTGTACTAATACTAATCTTAATATGCAGTAATTCTATTCTCATGATAATTGAATGCAATTTCTTTTTTGTTCTTTTTTGTGGTACTGATCGAAGCTAACTTTAAAATTGCGGAACCAACCTCAAGAATGGCAATCACAGCGTGACCACTTGTAGGACTATAAGCCATCCGAACCACCGGCGAACCAATGTCTATAGTAGCTAGCTTATTTCCAGTTAAAGCATCAAATTCTGCAACCAAAAAAGATCCAAACATGTTTCAATCCTTTTAAAGCAGATTTAACTGCTCAGCTCTAAAAGTTATCCAAAACCTCTCTAAATTCCTTTTTTTTTAAAAGACAAAAGTTGAACTTTAGTCGTCATTACCGATGATGTAAGTGCCGATGGCAGCGGAAACGAGAGCCTGAGTAGGATGAAAAGCTGCGGCGTGTGGCTGCAACGGTTTGTAAATGCCTCGTGCGACATGGCGTAGATCCAAGTGTTGCAAAGTCGTCCACTCCATCGATTCTTCTTTTGAACTCTCTCTCTATCTCTCACACAGAAAAAGGAAAATCAGAATTGGGAAGAGAGCGGAGACCTAGATCCGATCTGAACTGCACGTTGAGAGTCGAAGGAAATTTTAAATTTAATCTGTTTACCTCTTGTGTTTTCTATGCGGAAGAAGCTCAATTCATCCCAAGATTTCTTTTGAAAGGTAAAATGCGTAGAAAAGAATATCAAAATAACAAAAATAAGCTGTGAAATTTAAGAGAAAAAGAATAGGCTGGTCTGGCTGGTTGGTGATGGCGAAACTGAGAGTTGGCCTTAATGGAGGAACAAATATTTGGGCCTCCTTTTATTTGCTGGTTTTATTTTAGTATACTACGATTCAGCCCACTTTGGACTATCGAGTTCATAATATAAAACTTTCTAAGTGAACTTGGGAAAGATATTTAAGATGTTAACGACGGGAAGAGGGGTGGGCAATATTTGGGTCATGTTACACATATCATATTTGTATTAATTGTTTTAGTTAATATATATGAAGTTCCCTGAAATTTGCAATTTTTACTCTTTTTTAACTTTAATTGGTATCTAACCTTAAAATTGCAATTTCAATTTGGTACTTTTTTAAGGTATCTAACATTATTAATATACACGGACATGGCGACATGTCAATCTCACGTTGACAGGTGACAAAAAATTAAAAAAAAAAATTTAAAACTAAGTACCTACACTTGACTTAAATTTACATTTTAATAACTAAACTTGACTTAAAAGGAACAAATTGGTACTTAAGAGTTTTTTTTATCGAATAGGTACCTAAACTTGACCTCAGTTCAATTTGATATCTAAACTTTTTTTTATTATCCAATTAGGTACCTGAACTTGGCTTTTTTATTCCAATTAATACCTAAACTTAGCTTCATGGTTCAAATAAGTCATTCACAGAAAGTATTAATTTTGACCAAAAAGCCAAGTACCAATTTGAACCAAGAAGCCAAGTTCAAGTACTTAATTGCACCAAAATAAACTTTAGGTACCAAATTGAACTTTAAGACCAGGTTCAAGTACCTAATTGGAGTAAAAAACATGCAACAATATGAACTTTAAAACCAAATTCAAGTACCAAAATAATATATTTACCCAATTTTGACATATTTAATAATATTTTCACGTCTATATTCAAATAGCTGACACCAAAAAAAAAAAATCGAAACACAGACATGCATATAGCTCAGCCATCAGCTAGTCTTGTCCAGGAACAGGTAACTCCATGGGTCACCATCAGCAGTGGCTATCAATGACTAATCTTTGGCATGAATAAGGCCTAACTGCTATAAAACAACAAAACTATCAGTATATTGCTTACAAAGAGTTATAGTTGATCGGTTTAGATCAACTATCCGTCAAGCAAATCTTCATATATTTAATCTACACTGTAAAACTAAAATATCAACAGAAAGCAATGTGGCCTTAAAAAGTGCGCAAAATATATGCAAAGAATTGCATTGTTCAACCATATTACTATTACATACTATGAAAAGTGCAGATGTTCGTTTCCTATTTATCTTTGCATGATTTCCATGCTGAGAACGTAACTTCCAGCTGTTGCTTGTGCATTGTAGCATCCTAATGAAAATTGAGTCAAAAGAAATTTTGCGTCCATTTACACGCCTTTACTGCAGAAAGGGATCAGTATAACTGCCTGTCAACATTCATCAAATCTGGAGATTGGATCAAATTCCTTTATCTATTGCAAAAGTCAGGATTTGAGTTGGGATGGTGGCTGTAATTGTCAGTTGAACTGCTGGTTTTGAGAAGCAGGTATTGTCCATGGATCTACATATGGTCTAAAGGACAATGACCTTACCATTGTTGAAGTAGATCCGATATTATAGCTGGCAAACCCATGTGGTGCACTCCGGTGGTTAAAGTTTCGTTGAGGTTGATATGGATTTAGGATAGTACCGGCATATGAATGATGAAAGGCACCTGTATCTTCAGCAAAATGAACGGGTTTTTCATAACTATAAGAAGTATTAGAGACTCTAAACCTTGAGTTTTGCTTCTTTTTCACTTTTCCAACTGGAGAAGACACTTGGTAATTGTTACCCATACTTGGACACCTTGGAATAGGGGTTTTTCTTCGTGGGTTATTAATCTTTCCCCTGTCCGGTTCAGTAGTTTTTCTTTTTTTCAATGGTCTTGATTGATGTGAATGCTTTTGGCGTTTTGTACCTAGTTATAAAAAAAGAAACATGTGATGTAAAATTCCAGTAGCTCAATAGTCGAGAGAAATGGAATTCACAGAAACATAGTTTACTTTCAGCATCTCGCTCTCCAACATACCAACATCAGTAGACCACTTCCTCGTTATTTTCATTGCTTTTACCAGTCTTGCTGCGTTGCCTCGTTTGTGCTTCTCGGAAAGTACATGTTTTCTTTCGGCCTCATCACTCCAATGCTGAAGTAGACCAAAAAGAAAAAGCATAAATAAACCAAGCCCATCATGGCTAAAATTGTCAATTTCCAGCCGGATACTTGCCTGTCTGTAAGTTTTCAATTTATAAAGGTTTCGACCCTTTACAAGCAAAGGAAATAATGGAGGCAATTTCTTACTCCCCTTGCTCCATAATACTTCAACCTATACATCAAAAACACAGAACCGGTGGATACTATCATCAAGTGCACAAACAACTCATTGGGAACAAAAAATTACAGAAAACGCATGAAAGGAACAATTTGTCACCTATCGCAAACTATCACTCAGATTGGCAAAATCAACCGTTTTGAACATATCTTTGTTTTAGAAACCAAATATGTGCAACATTTACAGGAATTCTATCTACCTAACATAAGATAGTGCATTGGAATTACCGTAAATGTGTGTTGTTGTTTGGCTTTGCCATAGCTTTCCTTAACAACCCTTCCTGCAATAGTTCTCTTCCCCAGAAGTTTCCCACGCCTAGTCATTTTATTGAACCTGTTTTAAAAACCAAACCTTGATTTACATAGCCCCAAAAATGACAAGGAAATGTAAGAAGAGAAATAGACAAGATAAGGAGAATCTGCAATGTTAGTTCAGATAAGGGATTACTTCTTATAAACCTTCTGAGTAAACAAAACAACATCTCCTTTACAAACATCACCTACATTATTAAGTAACAATAACTTCGTATTACTCATTCGAATTGCCGAAATAAAAATTCAAATGAAAAAAAAAATCAATAACAGGCAAATTACCAGTACAGTTGATGAAAAACGATGACCTGGGATATAAGGCTTCAGCTCTCCCATCTTTTATTCTGAGAAAGAAAAAAGAATGTGTTGTTAAGTGAGGATTGTTAAGTGATGATACTAATACCTACTCACTTTTTCAAAGTTTTGAGAGATCTATTGCAACGTGGGAACAGAAAATTGTATGAAATTTCTACAAAAATGGATAAAAAGATGTGAAGAGATTACCTCCAATGCTCAAGAATTCTCTGTTGACACACTGCCGTAGTGCCTGTGATTCGGAGGCCATGGTTTCTCAAATAAGCTTTGAGTTGTTTCAAGCTCAAGCTTTCTAAGTCATCTCCTTCTATGGAATACAAGGATCATAAATTGTAAGGACTTCTTTTTGGATCAAATACAATTATTATTTTCAAAAAAAAATTAATAAATTCAAAGAAGGCAAATATGACCTTTGAGAAGAGTAATAACTCCATTGCAGAGAGAATCGTCGTTCTCGGTCCGATCATTATCGTCCGAATCGTTCTCTTCCTCTTCCGCTTCCTCAGTTTCATCTCCACTGATGATATGAGAATTAAATCAATATTAAAGGGGGGAAACCCGAATAAACTGAAAACGAAATAGGAATTACAATACCTGGAACCGGAAAAGCTTCTATCTTCATAATCATCATCGTCACCAACTTCTTCTTCTGTTTCGTCTTCTTCCTCGGAAGAAGAGAGGGAAATCAAAGTAGGTTTGGCTTTTCCTTTCTTATCAGACATTTTGATTGAAGTCAAACGGAAGAGCGAAATTTACGACTGTAAACTCGAATCAAATTTTCTCACTAATTATTTCTCCTTACGACCTTAAAACAATTTTAGTAACTTAACAATTTTTTAAGACATTTTATCTGAGGAAATCCGAGTCGACACATGTAAGGTCAGGTCGCGCTGGAAATTTAACGCCGAGTATCGAAATTAGCCCAACACTATAAAAACCATTCTCGGCCCAATTAGAGTCCATTATCTCCGTTTTTGGTTAATTCAGTTTTTTCCAATTCAATCAATCTAATATTGATTAGGACAATTTTGTGGGTTAATAAGCTCACTAAGTTTGCTTCTTCTTTTCGTATTAGTTAACCGCCATTCAACATCAATTCAAATGATTGTATTTCCTTCAAGAATTATGTAAGTGTTTGATTCTTATTTCCAAGTTTATATGCGACATTAAAGCCTACAGAATTCTTGGACAAACTTTTGAACACCTCTATTTGCGTGTTTCAGTCCAGATTAGTCTCATTATCTGTAGTCTCAATAAATTTTCCCATAAGACCAATCATATGGTCTTTAACCGAAATGTCAGGCTTTTGTTGGGCATTTATCAAACTAGTTATAGCCGACTGTCGAGCCAATGCAGCTTAACCACCGAATATATCCTCTAATTTGTTAGCATATAGCAATGATGTAATAGCCCGATTTTGGGCCTAGTCAGAACAATGATTTCGGGACTAATAATCCGACATAGAAAAATTTATTTTTTCTTATATTTTTATGGTTTACGTTTTCGAAAATTTTGACGTTTGGGCACTCAATTTAGAAAAAGGACTAAATTGCAAAAAGTTCAAAACTTGAGTTCTATAAGCTAGAGGTGTCTAATTGCTATGAAATTTTAAATTAGAGGTCTTTAGATGGTAATTAGACCATTACTTAAGTTAGTGGACAAAAATGGACATGAAGTAAGAGAAATTTTAATGTTTTAAGAAAAAGACATTTTGGTCATTTGGTAATTAAATGAATTAAAAAGCAAAAATCAAGCCAAAATCTTTGTCCATGTTCTCTCCCATGGCTGAATATCCCTAAAAAGACAGCTAGGGTTTGCTCATCTTCCAAGCTCGATTGTAAGTCCATTTTCCTCCTTTTTAATGCCCTTTACATTTTTGAAGTCGTTGTAACTCGATCTATCTATTTCTACCACTAATTTAAGAAATAATCAAAGTTTAAATTTTTACCCATGATATATATTTGTGTATTTGATGTTTAATGGTAGAAAATGTATGTTCGATGTAAGATAAACAACATTTACTAGGTGATTTTTGATGAAAATGTCAAAAAGGACCTATTTGTAAAAGTTACAAAAATGAGTAGTAAAAGTGTGATTAAATGAAAAAGGTGGGCTGGTATGAATATGAAAATGGTTCGGCTAGGCTTGGGTTTTGAAGAAATTGAATACATTTCAATTTATGAGCCTAGGGACTAAATTGTAAAAATGAGAAACATTAGGGGCAAATATAATTTTTCCATAATATGATTTTTGGACTGGATTGAATAATGTGTGTATTAAATAAGTTAAAATTGTCATTATAGATCAAGAAAAACGAGGTTCAGACCTAGATCGAAGGAAAAATAAAGTGTTTGACGAATAGGTCAAATTCTACTATTTTTGTACCGAGGTAAGTTCGTATGTAAATAATGCATTGATATATTTATGTTTTAAATGCTTTTATATTTTATGAATTGTGATTGACTCTTTGGACGTATTCGACAAAGTTTCGACAAGCGAGAATTCCCGGTTGAGCCTTAGGAATAGAATAGGATACGAGTGACATGTTACTAGGAACCCATGTGTTTATGTGATCTGAGTGCTAGTCTTGTACGTCCTACCAGTGGCTGGGTAGTCCGGCATGAGTTGCGAATACCTGACTGCTTGTGTGAGCACACTGTGTAGCTACGTCCTGACTGACAGCTTATGTGAGCAGCCTGTGAATAGCTCGAAAATGAGCCTATATGTATTATGAGACGTGAGGTAGCTTTGGCTACATGTATGACACTTATGTGTAAAATTTTTGAGTATCTGTTCATATTTCTAGTGTTCAAGGGGAATGTCAAATTTGTGAAAGACTCTGGTTATGATGTGAGTTGATACAGGTATGTACGTAAAACTCATACGTAATGAGCTGGATTATGTGATGAAACTTTGGCAAGGTTGTGATTGAGTAAGTTATGACTATAAGATTTTAATATCATTCATGCTAATTTTTATCATATTTATTGTATGTTAAATGTGTGGTTATGATGCTTATTATTTGAATAGGAACTCACTAAGCTTTATAGTTTACTCCCTTCCTTTCCCTTATTTATAGTGTCACCAAGCTAGCTCGGGGATCGAAAACTGTTGGAGATCCACTCACAATATCAACAAATATTTTGGTAACAATGATTTCAACATTTTGAGTTATGGCATGTATAGGGGACTTGCTCATTTTGTTATGTGTCATAATTAATTTGGCCAAATGTGTTGGCTTAAATTGGTTGAAAGCTCATTTTGTATAAGGCCATTTGAAATTGGCTACTATTGGTATAATTAATTTATACGATGATGGTATTTTTCATGGATGTGGGAATTTACATGTTTTAAGTTGGTAAGTATGTGATGTTTGTGCATGATAGGTGGTAGCATGTAAATGATGCGTTGATGTCTTGATTGTGGCTGATTTGATTGGATATATGTGCTTAGATTGGTGTTATGTTGTGTTGTGTAGGTGTGTGCAACCAAGGGTGGCAAAATTGCTTGATAAATAGCCTTATTTTTTTCCACACTAGTAGACATACAGGAGTGTGTCTAGTCCTTGTGTGACACACGGTTTGCCCATGGGCATGTATTTAGGCTGTGTGTCCCCTGCACCATAATTTTTGCAAAACAGAATGCTCAGAATTGAGCATACGGGCAGAGACACGGGCGTATGTCTTAGTCGTGTAGACGAAACGGCCTCAGGCACGGGCGTGTATCCTAGGCGTGTGAAATCTGCACCTATTTTATGAAAAATCATAAATATTAAATCGACCACACGGCCTAGAACACGGGCGTGTGACTTGGCTGTGTGTCTTCAATTTGTTCTTGGGTGACAAATAGAGAGTTACACAGGGTTGGGACACGGGCGTGTGTGACCACACGGCCTGCCCACACGGGCGTGTCACATATCCACACAGGCATGTGACCCTTGTTTAGTGAAAAATTTTCAAAGTGTTGTAAAATTTATTAAAGTTCTCGGTTTAGTCCCGGACCACCTCCAAATCATGTTTTGGGCCTCGTAGGCTCGTATTAGGGACTTTATGATTAAATGCAAAAAGTTTTAATTTGGACAAAAATTTATGACTCGAAATTGTATGTTTGTTCATGTGATAAGTCTAGTAACGCCTCGTACCCTGTTCCAGCATCGAATACGGGTAAGGGGTGTTACATTTAGTGGTATCAAAGCTACGGTTTAGTCGATACTCGAACTAGCATAGAATGTGTAATAGTCTAGCTATATATTCCATATATGAATTGTGATAGTGTGATGGCTCCTGACAATTTTAAACTGTATTTTCATATAGTAAATGGTTCCCGACTGAACTGAAGCTGATTGTAACATCCTGATTTTCGAGCCTCATTGGAACAGTGATTTCGGACCACAAATTCGACATAATAAAATCTATTTTTATTGTATTTTTATGGTCCATAATTTCACGGAATGAATTAGTGAAATTTTCGTTTAAAAATTTTGACATTTGTGCACTTAATTTAGTCAAAAGGACTAAATCGTAAAAAGTGCAAAATGTGAGTTCTAGATGTTAAAGGTGTCAAATTGTTGTGGACTTTAAGTTAGATGTCTTTGTATAATAATTAGGCCATTGGACATTTGTTGGACAAAAATGGGCGTGAGATAGGTGAAATGAACAATTTTTAAGTTAGGCACATTTAGGTAATCTAGTAAATAAATGAATTAAAAGCCCAAAATAACCAATATTGGCCTTCATCTTCTTGCTCCAGTCGAAACCCCATGGAAGCCATGGTTAGGGTTTTGTTCAAACTTCCAAGCTCAATAGTAAGTGATCCCTAGCCCTGTTTTCAAAGTTCTTTACATTTTTTAAGTTCTCGTAACTCGATTTACCTATTTCTACCATTATTTTAAGCTAGGGCTCATGTCTAAAAATTTACCCATGAATGACATGCATGTGTTTTGATGTCTAATGGTATAAAATGAATGTTGGGTGTTAGATAAACATCTTTTGTTAAATAATTTTCGGTGAAAACATCCAAAAGGACCGTTTTGAGAAAGTTATAAAATGTGTAGTAAGAGTGTGTTTTAATGAAAATTTTGAGATGCTATAGTTATGAAAATGGTTCGACTGGGCTTGGGTAACTAAGAAATTGAGTGCATTTCATTTTCCAAGCTAAGGGGCAAAAGTGTAATTATGATAAAATTTAGGGGCAAAAGTGTAATTTTGCTAAAATATAATATTTGGACCACATTGAATAATGTGACTAATAATTAGACTAAATGTGACATTATAGATCGAGGAAATTGAGGTTCGGACCTAGAACGGGGGAAAAACGAAGAATCGACAGTTAGGTCCCTTTTTGATAACCTTGGTGTCGAGGTAAGTTCATGTGTAAATGATACTATCTGATGTTATGTATTTTATATTTTGATATTGCATGAATTGTACATTTGTTTCCATGAAATTTATCAATAATGATTATGACGAAGTTCCTATGAATGAGAAATCCCGAATGAATCTTAGAGATGAATAGGGTACAAATGTCAAAACAATAAGGATATTAAGATTCCGTATAAGACCATATCTAGGATATGGCCTCGGTATGTGATTTCGTATAAGACCATGTTGGGGACATGGTGTCGATATGATATTTCATGTAAGACCATATCGAGGATATGACATTGAAACAATACTATATGTATGAGATTTCCAAGTAACCCTTGGTATTCTTAATCCAACCAGTACGTTCAAAACGAGAAGGTATGTGACCATATTATGAGTGGTACAGGTATGTACATATATCTCATGTGAAGTGAATTCAGTTTATGATGCATTATTGGTACGGATACGAATAAGTAAGATATGTATTTGTACCATGATGGTTGGAATAATTGGTAAAAGTGTTATTGACTTAGTTATCATTATTTTATACTAAAACAGTTTTAGATAGCAGCAGCAGTTCGAATTTGAAAATGCACCAAAAATAATATAAAGTTAGTTAGAGGTTGAATAAAATATATAATTAAAGCTTAATGAGCCTAGTTTCACATAGAAGAAACAGTATAAGAAAAAGAATATCAGATTATGAGATATTTGAATTTTCGTGAGACAGAGTCAAAATGTTTTCAGCATCCCCTATTCTGATTTTGGAAAATCATCAAAAACTGTACAAAAATAATTATGGGTTATAATTTATATTCTTAGATTCTTTAATGAGTCTATTTTCAAAAGAAATAAACAGGAACATCATTCGATCCCGTATGAGAAGATAATTAGTTTTTAGCAAAGAGGGGTCAGAACTGTCAAATAGCGAAAAATGGGTAACTTTGAAGAATAAACTGTACTAATTGGCTAAACCAAAAATTCTAAAAATTTTATGGTAGGAAGATATATGAGTCTAGTTTCATGAAAAATTAACGGATCTTAAATTGGAGCTCTATATCTCCAAATATAAATAATTTAGTGTCTATGACTGAAGTAGACAGCTTGACTGGAATTTGATCAAATAGTGGATTAATATGCAATTATAATTGTGATACCTTGAGAGTATGTAGTAAGAATTTGGTAAAAGTATATTAGTAAAATTTCTTATTATTTTCATATGAACTTACTAAGCTTTATAGCTTACTCCCCTCCCTTTCCCATCTCTTATAGGTTAATTTTTGCTAGCTCGGGTTGGAGATTGCCGGAGATGTCATCACACTATCAAGTTATCACGTTGGGTAAAAACGGACGCAACCCTCTTAAGTTTATGGCATGTATAGGGACTAAGTCACTTTGTGAATATGTCTTTATAAGTTAGCCAAATGTATTGGCTTGTAATAGTTAATAGATTGATGTTGTGGGTAGCCATGCAAATTTGCTTATATGGCTTAAATGGTCGTAAATCAAATTTTGTATACGTGTATGTGCCAATGCTTTGAAGACGTGGATTTTGTTATAAGGCATGAATGCTTGAAGATTTAAATTAGATTTGTTGGCATGTTGATAATCATGATATAAATGGATAAATTGAAGGTAAACCAATTATTTATATTATATGTGTTTTGGTAAGTTTGGACTTGGATAAGAGAAATGTCATGTGCATGCATGTGTCTGTGAGGATGCAATGCTTGAGCCTTGATTGTGGTTATATAATTGCTTAATTAAGTATGTTAGTTGCTATAGAGATGTATAAGTGTATGTGTACAACTATGGGTGACAAATGGCTTGAAAAATAGCCTTGTATTTGTCCACACGGGTAGACACACGAGTGTGTGTCTCAGCTGTGTGTGACACACGGCCTGCCCCCATGAGCGTGTAGTTTGGCCGTGTATCCCCTGCATCTTGTATTTTAACTTTGAATTGGCCACACGGGCTAAGACACGATCGTGCGTCTCGGCCGTGTGAGGGACATAGCCTTGGGACATGGGCGTTTGCTTTGGCTGTGTGCCCTAATTTGGTGATGACGTCATAAACAGAGAGTGGCGTGTCCCAAGCCACACGGGCGTATGACCCTGTTTCATGATGAAATTTTCTAGGTTTTCCCAGAAGTTTTTAAAGTTTTCTGTTTAGTCCCGAATCATCTTTGATACGTATATAGGGCCTCGTAAGCTCGTTTAAGGGACGTTATACATATGTATGAATGTTTTTGATTTGGACAAAATTTTATGGTTGATTTTATGTGATTATGTATGTTTAAGTCTGGTACTACCTCATATCCTGTCGCGGCCTCGGACACAAGTAAGGGGTGTTACATTTAGTGGTATTAGAGCTATGGTTTAGTCGGTTCTCAGACTAACCTATCGTACGTGAGTCTAGCTATACATGCCATAGTACTATTCTGATAGTATGATATCTCCTGGCTATAACAAAATTATTTTTTTAAGACAGGAATGACTTCCAACTGAGCAAATATTTGATAATGCTTGAAAAGGATATTGAGATGATTGAAACATGCTTATGATGTGTGAGATGATTGAAACATGCTTATGATGTGTCAAAAGTTGGAAAGGTATGAATAGAAATTCATGATATATAGATATAAATTGTACTGGATAGTGATGAGTAAGTTGTATGTTAATAATGCAACTATTTTGCTATAGTGTGTGATTGAATTGATATTGCATAAATTGTTTTGATTGTGAATATGAGAATGCATGTTGAGAAATTAATGTAGTAAAGACTTCCGGTTGAACATTTAGAATAGACTTGGATGTTCATACCATGACATTGGGTGGTATGTGAGCCAGTGTAAGACATGTCTGGGACATGCATCGGCATTGAGACGAGAGCTAGTGTAAGACATGTCTGGGACATCATCGGCCTCGGGATATACAAGCTAGTGTAAGACCTGTCTGGGACATGGTGTCAGCTTGTTGTGTTTCAGTGTAAGACCTGTCTAAGGCATGGCATCGACACCAATGGATGAGAGCTAGTGTAAAACCTGTCTGGGACATGGCATTGGCCTCGATATATGAAAGTTAGTGTAAGACCTGTCTGGGACATGGCATTGACTTTAATGTACTAGCCAATGTAAGACCGTGTTTAGGACATGGCGTCGGCATCTTATCCCATGTTCGAGGCTATTGAGTATTCGGTAGTATTCCAAATGGTTCAACGAAAGATTTATGATTTATATCGAAACGAGAAAAGTTATGACCATGTTGTGAGTGATATAGGTACCTATTTGAAACGTATGGTATGCGAGCTCGATATATGCTATATAAATTGAATTGGAAGATCAAATTGAGTATGATGCAGGAAATGAGTACAATCGTTCGATGACGAATTGATAGATAAGACCATGGTTGGACCATGGCACTACTTGTGAGTATGTGGAAGACCATAGCTGGGCTATGGCATCGATAGATGAGAACCTATGTAAGACCATGTTTGGGACATAGCATTGGCATCTTATTGTATGAACATGCTGGCTGACTCTGATGTTAAATAAAAGTATTGTTAGTCTGATTGGGTCATCATCAGTATTATTTTATCTCTCTCTTCGGGACTCTATTCTAGTATGTTCGGAATGAAGTTGAGGGCAAAAGTTTATATGAACTATTCTTCTATTTCTATCGAATGTTGTTCTGTCTTATGTAAAATATTTGGAAAGTGTATTATTTCTGTTATGATGGGATTCTGGAAATTGTTGAGTATTATCTTCTTCTGACTTTCTCTCTAAGATTATCAAAATCTTCATTATTATTTTCCTATGAGTTATGTTCTCGGATTTCTGATGAGATATCGTACTTAGGGTTTGTTCGTTCTTATTGTGCGGATTATCTGACATGACTCATTTCTAAAGTATGTTTCTTGGTCTGTTATGACTATGTTCACTATGATAGTATTTGTGGATTCGATGATAAGAATGTAGGAATTCCAGTACCTGGATTTCTCTGATTTTTTATGTCAAGAAATGTTATTGGTGAAGGTATGTATGAAAGAAGTTCAAGATTGAATTGTATAATGGTTTTTTTTTGGTGAGTATGACTAAGGTCACTAAGCTAATCGGAATATCTTGGTTTCCCTGAATTAATATGTTGCAAGGCCTTTGATTAGCATGATAAAAGAATTTTAAAAAGATTATGTATTTAAGCTATTTTTCTCAATATGTAGAAAAAGGGTATTTTGATATATATCATTATTCAATAATTGAGAACAACTTAGTTGTTTCTATCAGAGTGAGGTGATTTGTTGAAATGTGATTTGAGTTATGTGTGTATAAATATGTTTTCAGCTAAGCGAATAAATTCTGTGCATTCATGAGAATATATATAGACGGATAGCCTAAAGGAAGAAATTTTATTCTAGAAAGTATGATACGGAGATGTACCTATTGGATTGATTTGCTCGAATGAAATTACTATGAGTCAAAGTTGTTCTTGCTAATAAGGTTATCGCACACGTGAAAGTTTGAATGATCTATGCATGATAGCAAAGTTGAAAAGTTCTGAAATGTGTCAGTGAGTGGAAATTTAAATGAGTTCAGAATGAGATTACCTCTGATGTTGAAATTGCAAGTCAGATTTGACTTCTGTTATTGTTGTTGTTACTGTTATTTCGTGAGAGAATTTGTGTACAAATGAATCTAGAGCCTATGTAGGAAATCTTGTGGTACGAGACTCAGTGATAGCTTGTTTATCCATCCTAGAGTAATGAGTTGTGAAGTTATAGTAAGTAAATGATCTGGTAGAAGTGTTGGTTACATGATATTTTTGAGTTCACATTCAGATATTGATTGGTCAGCAGATGAAAGCCGAGAATCAAGGGTATTTAGGATTGGTACAGTCAGTGATAATACTAGTTTGCTATGAGATAGAATAATTATAGATTCCTTATCAAGATTATCCTATTCGGAAAAAGAAAGATGATAACTGGGTGGTGATTGAACAATTGACAAAGGAAGATCTATATAATTATTTCCGTGTGTACTGAGTTTGATTAACAGACAAATTGAGTGTATGTACTACTGTGAAAGAAATTGAGATCATAATGATACGTTTTGACACAGTGTGCTAAAGTTTAAAGGTGACTGGAAGGGATATTCAAGCTTTCAATCTACTTGTGATTTTGAGGAATTGGTGAAAGTGCTTCATAAGAGTGAAAACAACATTTTCTGGTAAGATTTTCGGGGACGAAAATCCCTAAAGGGGGGAAGAGTTGTAACATCCCGATTGTTGGGCCTAGTCGGAATAGTGGTTTCAGGACCACAAATCTGACATAAGAAAATCTATTTTTATTGTATTTTTATGGTCCACGATTTTACGGAATGAATTCATGAAATTTTCGTTTAAAAATTTTGATATTTAGGCACTTAATTTGGTCAAAAGGGCTAAATCGTAAAAAGTGCAAAATGTGAGTTCTAGATGTTAAAGGTGTCAAATTGCTACGGACTTTAAATTAGAGGTTTTTATATAGTAATTGGACCATTGGACATTTGTTGGACAAAAATGGGCATGAGATAGGTGAAATGAACAATTTGTAAGTTAGGGGCATTTAGGTAATCTAGTAAATAAATAAATTAAAAGCCCAAAATAGCCAAAATTGTCCTCCATCTTCTTGCTCCAGCCAAAACCCCCATGGAAGCCATGGCTAGGGTTTTGTTAAAACTTCCAAGCTCAATAGTAAGTGATCCCTAGCCTGTTTTTAAAGTTTTTTTTACATTTTTGAAGTTCCCGTAACTCGATTTACCTATTTCTACCATTATTTTAAGCTAGGGCTCATGTCTAAAAATTTACCCATGAATGACATGCATGTGTTTTGATGTCTAATGGTAGAAAATGAATTTTGGGTGTTAGATAAACATCTTTTGTTAAGTCCAAAAGGACCGTTTTGAGAAAGTTATAAAATGTGTAGTAAGAGTGTGTTTTAATGAAAATTTTGAGATGCTATAGTTATGAAAATGGTTCGACTAGGCTTGGTTAACAAAGAAATTGAGTGCATTTCATTTTACGAGCCAAGGGGCAAAAGTGTAATTATGACAAAGTTTAGGGGTAAAAAATGTAATTTTTCTAAAATATAATATTTGGACCACATTGAATAATGTGACTAATAATTAGACAAAATGTGACATTATAGATCGAGGAAATTGAGGTTCGAACCTAGAACGAGGGAAAAACGAGGATTCAATGGTTAGGTCCCTTTTTGATAACCTTGGTGTCGAGGTAAGTTCATGTGTAAATGATACGACATTATGTTATGTATTTTATATTTTGATATTGCATGAATTGTACATTTTTTTCCATGAAATTTATCAATGATGATTATGACAAAGTTCTGATGAATGAGAAATCTTGAATGAATCTTAGAGATGAATAGGGTACAAATGTTAAAACAATAAGGTTATTAAGATTCCGTATAAGACCATATCCGGGATATGGCCTCGGTATGTGATTTCGTATAAGACCATGTTAGGGACACGGCGTCGATATGATATTTCATGTAAGACCATATCGGGGATATGACATTGAAACAATACTATATGTATGAGATTTCCAAGTAACCCTTGGTATTCTGAATAATCCAACTAGTACGTTGAAAACGAGAAGGTATGTGACCGTATTACGAGTGGTACAGGTATGTACATATATCTCATGTGAAGTGAATTCAGTTTATGATGCATTATTGGTAAGGATACGAATAAGTAAGATATGTATTTGTACCATGATGGTTGGAATAATTGGAAAATAATATAAAGTTAGTTAAAGGTTGAATAAAATATATAATTAAAGCTTATTGAGCCTAGTTTCACATAGAAGAAACAGTATAAGGAAAAAAATATCAGATTATGAGATATTTGAATTTTCGTGAGACAGAGTCAGAATGTTTTTGGCATCCCCTGTTCTGATTTGGGAAAATCATCAAAAATTGTACAAAAATAATTATGCGTTATAATTTATATTCTTATATTCTTTAATGAGTCTATTTTCAAAAGAAATAAACAGGAACATCATTCGATCTCGTATGAGAAGATAATTAGTTTTTAGCAAAGAGGGGTCAAAACTGTCAAATAGCGAAAAATGGGTAACTTTGAAGAATAAACTGTACTAATTGGCTAAACCAAAAATTCTAAAATTTTTTTGGTAGGAAGATATATAAGTATAGTTTCATGAAAAATTAAGAAATCTTAAATTGGAGCTCTATATCTCTAGATATAAATAATTTAGTGTCTATGACTCGAGTAGACAGCTTGATTGGAATTTGATCAAATAGTGGATTAATATGCAATTATAATTGTGATACCTTGAGAGCATGTTGTAAGAATTTGGTAAAAGCATATTAATAAAATTTCTTATTATTTTCATATGAACTTACTAAGCTTTATAGCTTACTCCCCTCCCTTTCCCATCTCTTATAGGTTAATTTTTGCTAGCTCAGGTTGGAGATTGCCGGAGATGTCATCACACTATCAAGTTATCACGTTGGGTAAAAATGGATGCAACCCTCTTAATTTTATGGCATGTATAGGGACTAAGCTACTTTGTGAATATGTCTTTATAAGTTAGCCAAATGTATTGGCTTGTAATAGTTAATGGATTGATGTTGTGGGCAGCCATGTAAATTTGCTTATATGGCTTAAATGGTCGTAAATCAAATTTTGTATACATGTATGTGCCAATGCTTTGAAGATGTGGATTTTTTTATAAGGCATGAATACTTGAAGATTTAAATTAGATTTGTTGGCATGTTGATAATCATGATATAAATGGATAAATTGGAGGTAAACCAATTATATATATTATATGTGTTTTGATAAGTTTGGACTTGAATAAGAGAAATGTCATGTGCATGCATATGTTACTGTTAGGATGCCATGCTTGAGACTTGATTGTGGATATATAATTGCTCAATTAAGTATGTTAATTGCTATAGAGATGTATAAGTGTATGTGTACAACTATGGGTGGCATATGGCTTGGAAAATAGCCTTGTATTTGTCCACACGGGTAGACACACGGGCGTGTGTTGAAGCCGTGTGTGACACACAGCTTGCCCCCATGGGCATGTAGTCCGGCCGTGTGTCCCCTGTATCTTGTACTTTAACTTTGAATTGGTCATACGGGCTGAGACAAGGTCGTGTGTCTCGGCCGTGTGAGGGACATGGCTTGGGAGTTTAGTGTGTGCTTTGGTCGTGTGCCTCTAATTTGATGATGGCGTCATAAACACAGAGTTACACGGACTGAGGACGCGGGCGTGTCCCAAGCCACACGGGCATGTGACCCTGTTTCATGATGAAATTTTCTAGGTTTTCCTAGAATTTTTTAAAGTTTCCTGTTTAGTCCCGAATCATCTTTGATGAGTGTATAGGGCCTCGTAAGCCCGTTTAAGGGATGTTATACATATGTATGAATGTTTTTGATTTGGACAAAATTTTATGGTTGATTTTATGTGATTATGTATGTTTAAGTCTGGTAATGCCTCATATCCTGTTTCGACCTCGCAGACAGGTAAGGGGTGTTACACTAATGATGTAGAAAGTAATGCGCCGACTCCTGCTCAAGGGGTAGCGTCATCTGAAAATAGACCTCCCATGGTCAGTCAAGGAGGAGGGGCTAGGGAAGCCTCCTTCCACATGATGAATAAGTGGTATTTTAAGTTTGTTCGAACAAATCCAAATGCTCAACATCGTCCACCCCCTCCTTATCCCTAACCGAATCCCGTAGTTCCTCAAGGTGTGGATTTGGTAAGATTGAATAAGCCTTCGGTTGATAAGATTCGAAAGTAAGGAGCTGAGGAATTCAAGGCTAATGTAGATGATGACCCTAAGAGAACCGAGTTCTGGCTTGAGAATATTATCATGGTATTTGATGACTTATCATGTACACCCGAAGAATGCCTGAAATGTGCTATATCATTTTTAAGGGACACAGCATATCACTGGTGGAAGACACTAGTATCTGTGGTACCGAGAGAGAGGGTTACATGGGAATTCTTTCAAGAGGAATTCCGAAAGAAATATATTAGTTAGAGGTTCATCGATCAGAAACATAAAGAATTTCTTGAGCTGAAATAGGGCCAAATGTCAGTGACAGAGTATGAGCGAGAATTTGTTAGGCTCAGTAAGTACACCCGAGAGTGTGTTTCCTCTAAGGCTATTATGTGTAAAAGGTTCGAAGATGGGCTGAATGAGGACATCCAACTGTTAGTTGGAATTTTCGAACTAAAGGAATTTGTTGTATTGGTTGAACGAGCTTGCAAAGCTGAAGAGCTAAGCAAAGAGAAAAGAAAACTCGAGAGTGAGACTAGAGATGCAAAAAAAAGGCCAATGAGTAAGTCATTTCAATCTCAGTCAAAGAAATCTAGAGAAATGAATTCTTGTTCGAATGTATCGACTGGGTATTCGCACAGAGACCGCGAGAAGTAATATTTTTGTTTTAAATCTCAAGCTACTTCAATGGCAAGTGTGGGTAATGTTAGGTCTAACAGACCCGAATGTCAGCATTGTGGAAGAAGACATCCCAGCAAATGTAGGATGAATGACTAAGCTTGTTTCAAGTGTGGTTACCAAGAGCATTTTATCCGAGATTGCCCTGAGATGACTGAGAAAGAACAATTTCTGAGTACAGGGCCGAGTAATACTACCAAGGTAGGCCACTGAGAAATACTGGGAATAGAACTACTAGTAAAGGTGTGACAAAAGATACAGCTGTGAGATCTAAGGCTAGAGCACCTACAAGAGCTTATGCCATTCGTGCTCGTGAGGATGCGCTATCTCCCAATGTGATTATTGGTACATTTTCTCTTTATGATACTAATGTTATTGCATTGATTGATCCTGGATCGACTCATTCTTATGTTTGTGTGAATTTGGTATCTAGTAAAAGTTTACCTGTTGAGTCTACTGAGTTTGTGATTATAGTGTTAAACCCCTTAGGCAAATATGCGTTAGTTGATAAAGTTTGCAAGAATTGTCCTTTGATGATTCGAGGTCCCTATTTTTCGACTGACTTAATGTTGTTACCATTTGATGAATTTGATGTTATTTTGGGTATGGACTGGTTGACACTGTATGATGCTGTAGTAAATTATAGATAGAAAACTATTGAATTGAAATGTGAAAATGGTGAGGTTCTGTGGGTTGAAACCGATGAAGTAAAGGAATTGCCTACGGTGATTTTGTTTATGTCTGCTTAGAGGTATGTAAGGAAATGTTGTGAAGCTTACCTTGCTTATGTTTTGAATACAAAAATGTCTAAATTGAAAATTAAATCAGTTTCGATAGTTTGTGAATATCCAGATGTGTTCTCGGAAGAGTTGCCAAGGTTACCACCGGTCAGAAAAGTGGAGTTTGCTATTGATTTAGTACCTAGGACTTCACCGATATCGATTGCTCCGTATAGGATGGCTCCGACTGAATTGAAAGAATTGAAAGCTCAGTTACAAGAGTTGATAGATAAAGGTTTTTTAAGACTGAGTTTTTCTCCCTGGGGTGCTCCAGTATTATTTGTAAAGAAAAAAGACAGATTTATGAGACTTTGTATCGATTACCGATAGCTCAACAAGGTGACAATAAAGAACAAGTATCCTTTGCCGAGAATTGATGACTTGTTTGATCAGTTGAAAGGAGCAACAATATTCTTTAAGATTGATTTAAGATTTGGTTACTATCAGTTGAAAGTTAAAGAGTTGGATGAGCTGAAAACTGCTTTTAGGACAAGGTATGGGCACTATGAATTTCTAGTTATACCTTTCGGATTAACTAATGCACCTTTTGTTTTTATGGATTTAATGAATAGAATTTTCTGACCGAATTTAGATAAGTTTGTGGTTGTGTTCATCGATGATATTATGATTTATTCTCGAGATGAGTCTGAACATGCTGAGCATTTGAGAATTATATTGCAGACATTGAGAGATAAGAAATTGTTTGCTAAATTCAATAAAAGTGAATTTTGGCTTCGAGAAGTCGAATTTATGACATATTATTTCAGGTGATGGTATTCAGGTTGATCCAAATAAGATTTCAGCAATTGTTAAGTGAAAATCGCAGAGGAATGTATCTGAAGTTAGAAGCTTTTTGGGCTTAGATGGTTATTACCAACGTTTTGTCAAAGGATTTTCGATGATTGCTACTCCTATGACTAAGTTGTTGCAAAAATAAGTAAAATTTAGATAGTCCGAAAAATGTCAACAAAGGTTTGAGAAGTTGAAAGCATTATTGACTGAGGCACCGGTTTTAGTACAACCTGAATCGGGAAAGGAATTTGTAATTTATAGCGACGCTTCAATAAATGGTTTGGGTTGTGTGTTGATACAAGACGACAAAGTGGTAGCTTACGCCTCGAGATAGTTGAATCCGCATGAGAAGAAGTATCTAACGCACGATTTGGAATTGGCCATCATCATTTTTGCTTTGAAAATCTGGCATCATCATTTGTACAGTGAGAAATGGCATATCTTTACTGATCATAAGAGTTTAAAATATTTGATGATTCAAAAAGATCTGAACTTGCGACAATGAAGATGACTCGAGTTACTGAAGGATTATAAACTAGTGATTGATTATCATCTGGGAAAGGCGAATGTAGTCATAGGTGCTTTGAGCAGAAAGTCTTTGCTTGCTTTGAGAGCTGTGAATACGGGATTGACCTTGTCTAATGATGGTTTGATTTTGGCCGAGTTGAGAACTAGACCAGTATTATTCAACAAATTTGTGAAGCTTAAAAGAATGATAGTGCATTGCAAGCTAAAAGAGCTCAGTGTGAATCAGATAATGATACAGACTTTCGGATCGGTTCAGATGATTGTTTGATGTTCCAGGATAGAGTATGTGTACCGAAAAATGATGAAATTATTTAGAAAATTTTACACTAGGCACACAGTTGTTGTTTATCAGTTCATCGTGTAGTATAAAAATGTATAATGATTTGAAGAAATTGTATTGATGGTCAGGTATGAAACGAGATATTTCAGAGTTTATTTCGAGATGTTTAATTTGTGAACAAGTAAAGGTCAAGTATCAAGTGCTTTCGGGTTTACTTCAGCCTGTGATTACCCGAGTGGAAATGGGATAGGATTACGATGGACTTTGTAACAAGTTTACCTTTGACTCTGAAAAAGAAAGATGTCGTTTGGGTTGTTGTTGATAGATTGACGAAATAGGCTCATTTTATTCCTGTACGTATTGACTACTCACTTGATAAGTTAGCTGAATTGTACATTTCTGAGATTGTGAGACTTCACGGAGTGCCTATTTCTATTATTTTGGATAGAGATCTGAGGTTTACTTCAAGATTTTGGAAAAAGTTACAAGAGGCTTTGGGTACGAAGTTAAATTTTAGTACCGCGTTTCATCCGCAAACCAATGGTCAATCCGGAAGAGTAATTCAGATTCTTGAAGATATGCTCCGGTGTTGTGTTCTAGAATTCGAAGGTAATTGGGAGAAATATCTATTATTGGTAGAATTTTCTTATAAAAATAGTTTTCAGTCGAGTATAAAGATCGCACCATATGAGGTATTATATGGCCGCAAGTGTTGAGCTCTGTTGTATTGGACAGAACTTAGTGAGAAACAGATTCATGGGGTTGATTTGGTTAGAGAAACCGAAGAAAAAGTAAAGGTAATTCTTGATTGCTTGAAAGCCACTTCAGATTGACAAAAGTCGTACACAGATTTGAAAAGAAAAGAAATAGAATTTCAAATTGGTGATAAAGTATTTCTGAAAGTATCTCCGTGAAAAAAGATTCTGAAATTTGACCGTAAAGGCAAGTTAAGTCCAAGTTTCATTGGACCGTATGAGGTTATTGAAAGAATAGGGCCAATGGCATATCAGTTAGCTTTACCGACAGAGTTGGAAAGGATTCATAATATGTTTCATGTGTCGATGTTGTGACGATACTGTTCTAATCCCTTACGTGTGATTTCCCCATCAGAGATTGAGATTTGACCTGTTATGACTTATGGTGAGGAACCGGTCAAGATTTTAGCTTAGAAAGTTAAACAGTTGAGAAATAAGAACATAGCCCTAGTGAAAGTTTTGTGGCAAATACTTGGGGTTGAAGAGGCTACATAGGAACCCGAGGAAGCCATGAGAAAATAGTACCCAAACCTATTTTCTGGTAAGATTTTCGGGGACCAAAATCCCTAAAGGGGGGAGAGTTGTAACAGCCTAATTTTTGGCAGAAAAATTTATTTTTCCTTATATTTTTATGGTCTACAGTTTTACGGAATGATTCTGTGAAAATTTTGTTCAAAAATTTTGACGTTTGGGAACTCAATTCAGCAAAAAGGACTAAATTGCAAAAAAGTGAAAAACTTGAGTTCTATAAGCTAGAGGGGTCTAATTGCTATGAAATTTTAAATTAAAGGTCCTTAGATGGTAATTATACGATTACTTAAGTTAGTGGACAAAAATGGACTTGAAGTAAGAGAAATTTTAGTGTTTTAAGAAAAATGCATTTTGGTCATTAGGTAATTAAATGAATTAAAAAGAAAAAATCAAGCCAAAATCTTTGTCCATCTTTTCTTCTATGGCTAAATATCCCTAAGAAGACATAGCTAGGGTTTGCTCATCTTCCAAGCTCGATTGTAAGTTTGTTCTTGCCCCGTTTTTAATGCTTTTTACATTTCTGAAGTCGTTGTAACTCGATCTATCTATTTCTTCCACTAATTTAAGAAATAATCAAAGTTTAAATTTTTACCCATGATAGATATTTGTGTATTTTGATGTCTAATGGTAGAAAATGTATGTTAGATGTAAGATAAACAACATTTACTATGTGATTTTTGATGAAAATGTCAAAAAGGACCTATTCACAAAAGTTACAAAAATGAGTCTTAAAAGTGTGATTAAATGAAAAAGGTGGGCTGGTATGAATATGAAAATGGTTCGGATAGGCTTGAGTTTTGAAGAAATTGAATACATTTCAATTTATGAGCCTAGGGACTAAATTGTAAAAATATGAAACATTAGAGGCAAAAATGTAATTTTTCCTAATATGATTTTTGGACTGGATTGAACAATTTGTGTATTAAATAAGTAAATTTGACATTATCGATCAAGAAAAACGAGGTTCGGTCCGAAATCGGGGGGAAAACAAAGTGTTTGACGATTAGGTCAAATTCTACTATTTCTGTATCGAGGTAAGTTCGTATGTAAATAATGAATTGATATATTTATGTTTTAAATGATTTAATATTGTATGACTTGTGATTGACTCTTTGGTCATATTTGACAAAGTTTCGACAAGCGAGAATTCCCGGTTGAGCCTTAGGAATAGAATAGGATACGAGTGACATGTCACTAGGAATCCATGTGCTTATGTGATCCAGGTGCTGGTCTTGTATGTCCTACCAGTGGCTGGGTAGTACGACATGAGTTGCAGATACCTGACAACTTGTGTAAGTAGCACTGTGTAGCTATGTCCTGACTGACAGCTTGTGTGAGCAGGCCCGTGAATAGCTCAAAAATGAGCCTATATGTATTATGAGACGTGAGGTAGCTTTGGCTACATGTATGACACTTATGTGTGAAACTTCTGAGTATCCATTAATATTCCGAGTGTTCAACGGGAATGTCAAAGTTGTGAAAGACTCTTGTTATGGTGTGAATTGATATAGGTATGTACATAAAACTCATACATAATGAGCTCGATATATGATGAAACTTTGGCAAGGTTGTGATTGAATAAGTTATGACTATAAGATTTTAATATCATTCATGCTAATTTTCATCATGTTTATTGTATGTTAAAAGTGTAGTTATGATGCTTATCATTTGAATAGGAACTTACTAAGCTTTATAGCTTACTCCCTTCCTTTCCCTTGTTTATAGTGTCACCAAGCTAGCTCGGGGATTGGAAACTATCGGAGATCCACTCACACTATCAACAAATATTTTGGTACCAATGATTTCAACATTTTGAGTTACGGCATGTATAGGGGAGTTGGTCATTTTGTTATGTGTCATAATTGATTTGGCCAAATGTGTTGGCTTAAATTGGTTGAAAGCTCATTTTGTATAAGGCCATTTGAAATTGGCTACTATTGGTATAAGTAATTTATACAATGATGATGTCTTTCATGGATATGGGAATTTACATGTTTTAAGTTGATAAGTATGTGATGTTTGTGGATGATAGGTGGTAGCATGTAAATGATGTGTTGATGTCTTGATTGTGGCTGATTTGGTTGGATATATGTGCTTGGATTGGTGCTATGTTGTGTTGTGTAGGTGATCCAACCAAGGGTGGCAAAATGGCTTGGCAAATAGCCTTATTTTTGTCCACACGGGCGTGTGTCTAGACTGTGGGTGACACACGGTCTGCCTCAGGGACATATGTTTAGGCTGTGTGTCCCCTGCACCATAATTTTTGCAAAACAGAATGCTCAGAATTGAGCACACGGGCAGAGACACGAGCGTGTGTCTCAACCGTGTGGACGAAAAAGGCCTCAAGCACAGGCGTGTCTTCTAGGCGTTTGAAGTCTGCATCTATTTTATGAAAAATCATAAATATTAAATCGACCACACAGCCTAGCACATAGGCGTGTGACTTGGCCTTGTGTCTTCAATTTGTTCTTGGGTGACAAACAGAGAGTTACACGGGTTGGGACACGAGTGTGTGGGACCACATGGCCTGCCCACACGGGCAGGTAACCCCTGTTTAGTGAAAAATTTATGACTTGAAATTGTATGTTTGTTCGTGTGATAAGTCCGGTAACACCTCGTACACTGTTTCGGCGTCGAATACAAGTAAGGGATGTTACAAATGAGCTATCTCATCATACTTCTCCCAGCATTTTCTAGTCTTAGCTTCAATTTCTCATAGCTTAAGATAATCGTGAGATTCCTTTTCCATTCCTTATAGTTATTTTCATTCAGTTTGTTTCAGTAAGAATGCTTAGTAAGGGAGTATGTGCTATTGTGTGAACTTAAAAATAAAATATTCATTCATTAATTTCTTTTTACTTAGCAAATATTAATAAAATGTTTTCCAACATACGATATACATTAATATGATGCATGTGTTTTACATTAAATCTTGAAAACATTTATAAGTTGTTGCGATGATAATTCCTACACTTATTGAATTAAGTTACCAAGGGCCAACCCTAATCAACTAGCGATAACATGGATTTCCATCCAATTAATACAAGAACCTAATTCTTTAGGCATTCATACGTACTAATAATCATTTAACATTTGACCCTCATTCTAATTTAAGTAGAGCTTTGTGGGAAGCTACTTAACTAGAAGATTTTGAGTGTATAACTATCAACTCAATAGTTTTCACATCATGTTCCACAAATGAGTCATCATGGGACAATCTCACCAAGTGACATGCTATGACTAGTTGTCATTTTTAAAGAAAAACTTCTTGTTATATTGCATGATAATTGATAACTCAAAATTATATAGACATTTACAGCATATTCTGACTAATAATTCATGCAAATTCTGAGTATTTTGATAGCAAAATTTGTAGTTTCATTACAAATTTGTAAAGCAAGACAAAATTAAAGATAAAATTGTAATATTACTTATTTACATGCTAATTTGACATTTTTTTTCTAATTTGACGCAGTTTGGTGCAATAGAAGAAAAGTTAGATTTGAAGCTCACCTATTCAATGTTCAATGTTGTAGTATTCATGCAATAGAGGCCATGCAGACGTGGGTTGATGGTTGATCAGCATGGGACATCCTAAATTCACTTATTGGAATTTTAAATTCAATTTTACCCAACTCCTAAATGGGTTACTGAAGTGGACAAGCATGTTGCCAAATTTGAAGCCCAAAATGTCCACTAAGGAAGAAAGAGCCCAATTTGGCTATGGGAAATCCAATCATCCATAAAAATAATTAATTTAAGCACCCAAAACTTGTTAAAATATAACAAATCAGCCACAATAGTTTTTCCATGTGACTATTCAACTCATTCCCATGAATCAAACATGAACTAGCTAAATTTAGTAAAGTCATCCACCTTCCTTCCTTAACATACTGGGTTGGCCATGCATCAGAGAAAAAATGGGGATTATCATGCCAAAAATAGAAAACTCAATGGGATCCTCACTATTATAAATAGAGAGACAGTTCCTATTCGTTTCATTCATCACACACTCATCATATCTTCTCCCTTTTCTATCTTTTTTTACTTCTCATTTTCCATTCTTCAAAAAGTGTTTGCAAGGCTTTGAGAGCAGCCCCATTCAACCATATTAGGAGCTTTTAAGCTTGGTAGTCATCGCAAGAAGCAAAGAACGAAGGAGGAGCAAAGTGACTTGTTCCTTGGAGAACCACTGGGAACGATTTAGCATTTCTTTTCCCTTTAATCTTTTTTTGTTCAAATCAAGAAACATGATTGCAAATGAGTTTTATGCTTTTAATATAATCATGATTGCTTAATTTTATTGGTGTTAGAATGACTTAAATTTCGTAGCTTATATTATTTAATGTTGTTAAAGATGTTTTGTGCATTTGATATATTTATTTATTCAAATAAAATCATGAACATGTTATTCCTGCATTATAAACGTAGGGATGCAATTTAATTGATTATTAAATCAAAACCATATTGTAATTAATTGACACAATATATGAATGATGCATGTTTTATCTTTTTATGATGAAATTAAGTTAAATTAGTAATAATATTGAAATAAACTTTATTACCTTGCATAACCTTAAGGTTAATGTGATTAAACTATTTTAGTGTAGAAATATTATTGTTACCACACACGGTCTGGTTTCTACTTATTAAAATACTAAGTTGATTGAACATAGACATATGATAGAAAAACTTAATAATTTAATAAGTGTGATTTCTTAGATGATGCCTGGAAAGGTAATCTTGAAGTCAGACTTGACACATAAATATGCAAGGAGACCAAAAGTTTAAGCTTAGGCCTTTGAGAGAAGTCGATGCACTCGTAAAATCAGGGTTAGTAAATTATCAATATGCCACGAAATCATCGTAACATCTTTTAACCTTGTTTAAAAAATTCTAAAAGGAAGATTATTCTAACATATGCATGCTATTGAGATTATTCTTAAAACATGCATACTTATTATTTTTTTTGTGTTTAATTTAATTTTAAGCATACTTAGATTAGTTTTAGTATAACTAGAAATCCATTAAACTTTAATTTATTTCATCACCAAACAATTTGCCAGGTATTTTTGCAATACTTGACTTGCATAAATAGTCCCTATGGAGACAATAACTATTTCTCACTACTTTATTACTTGTCAACGATTGTGTATACTTGCACATCAATCGAATAATTTCAAGAAAAATTTTTGGCACTGTTGCCGGGGACTATTATTTTAGTCAATTATTTGTGAAATTAATTATCTTGCAATTTGGTTCGATTTTCTTTTATTTTTACTTTAATAGTTTTCGTTATAATTCAGGTGATAATGGATCCTCCACAATATGTTCAAAGAGGAGCATTTGCTTATGATGCTCAAAATTCAATTATTGTTGCCTATGAAAGAAACTGTGCCATTCGACAATATGTCGTTCCTCTCTTCAATAAGCTCAATCTGGGTATTGTGAGACCCGAAATTGAGGCACTGCAATTTGAAATAAAACCAGTCATGTTTCAAATGTTGCAAACTGTGAGTCAATTTAGTGGGATGCTTATTGAGGATTCGCATCTTCATCTTCATCTATTCATGGAAGTGAGCGATTCATTCAAGCTAGCCAGGGTGACTGAGGACGCCTTGAGATTGAAATTATTTTCATACTCCTTAAGAGTTAGAGCACAAGCATGGTTGAACTCTCTACTATTCGGTTCCTTAACTACATGACAAGAGTTGACTTAATGTTTCTTAATGAAATACTTTCCTCCATTTCTGAATGCGAAGCTCTAAAATAAGTCATTTCATTTTAGCAATTTGATGAAGACTCTTTATATGAGGCATGAGAGCGGTTCAATAATTTATTACGAAAGTTCCCTTATCATGACATTCCTTATTGCGTTTAAATGAAGACTTTCTATATTGATTTTAATGCTCATATTAGAATGATGGTGGATGCCTTTACAAATAGAGCCCTTCTTTTGAAATCTTACAATGAGTCTTACGAAATTCTTGAAAGGATTTCTAGCAACAATTTCAATGGTCGGGTAATCGAGCAGCCACAGGTAGAAGAGTGACAGGAGTACATGGAGCGGACACACTTACTTCTTTAGCAGCCTAGGTATCTTCTCTGCCTTCTATGCTTAAGAACATTACTGCTAATGGTTTCAATGTAATTTGATAGGTCAACAGCCAAACCAGTTTGAGAATATTTTCTATGTATATTGTGTGATGGTTATTTCTTTGAAAATTGCCTATTAAATCCATAGTTAAAACATTACACGAGAAATCAGAATCAGAGTGGTCTACAATTGAATTTGTACAATCCTTCATGGCAGAATCATCTGAATTTCTCATGGAGTAACCATTAGGCAGGCCCTAGAAGCTCTTTTATGCCATCTCGGCCAAATTATCTGCCAGAATTTTCTCAACAAGTGAAACAACTGCCACTAATTAAATCTTCAAGTAATCTTAAGAATCTGTTGAAGGCGTACGTAGTGAAGAATGATGTACTAATCCAAAGCCAAGAAGCAATGTTGAAGAATTGAGGAAACCAAGTGGGACAGGTAACCAATGAGCTCAGAAGTAGTCCCCAAGGTGTTTTTCTTAGTGACACAGAAAATCTGAAAAACACAGGTAAAAAGCACTGCAAAGTTGTCACTTTGAGGAGTGGAAAGACGTTGGAACCCAAAGTTGTTGAAGCTGGAGATAAACCTGTTGTTACTCAAAACAAGGAGGAAAGTTAATCGGATGTTGGAATTCCTACAGTACATAAGCCAAGGGGCAGTCTACAAGCCAAGAGGTAGTCTTACCGCAACAAAGTAGACAGGACTAGAGGAAAACCCCACCACCTCTATATCCTTAACGGTTCTAGAAGTAGCAGTAGGATACTCAATTTAAGAGAATTTTGGATGACAAAGAAACTTTTAACAACTTCAATGTTACTAAATCCCTAGATGTAATTGAAGACTATTCTACTATTTCCAAGATAGAACCGACAGCTTCTATAGAATTGGAATTCAAATTCTCTAGACGATCCATTACAACGCATTCTACTAGTAGAATTGCCAAGTGATGATGAAGACGATGAATGTTTTGCCTTGGTATAAGCTAATTCGAAGGGATTCATTCAAGAAGTTTGTAACACCATAAGCCTGACCTGTTTGTCGGATTCAAGTATAGAGTGTCACAATGGTTCAGTTTTACCTATACTTAACTTCTTATTCACCTAAATTATAATAAAGCAGACTAAAGATAAAACTGATAATAACTCTTACAACAAATGCCTTAAGCCACTAAATGTTTAAATCCTCATAGTTTCTGTTTCTAATCAGTCTATTTGTTTACAAAATAACATTTAAAATTTAACTGAGGACTATCTGCCTTATAATCATGAGGTGACGTCTCCAATGGTACCCCATTCCCAAGTGCATGACTCTAACTTTCTGCGAACCCTGATCTCATCACTATCTGGCTGGGTCCCTCCTTTGAGTCCTTGATCAACCTTGAAATTCCTGTGAACATCAGCCACACTGCTGTAAGTTGAAATGAACTTAGTGAGTTCCTTCACTAGGTCATAATAAATAAATAGTATCACACAATAGTAACAAATGTAAAATAAATTAAACTTAAATTTACTCCCTACTAGTTCAAGGTTGATGTTCTTTATCAGGATCATGTCTCCACTCTATCCTCTAAGCTTCTCGGCTCACTATGAGACCATCCTATGGTTGAACTCTCTACTTGACAATGATCCATACACCTCGTCATATTAGAGAGTCTTATCCTTACTTTTCGTCTTTTCTTCCTTTCATACACCCCATATACAGGGTGTTTGGTGACCTTTAACTTGCTTGGCTATATGCCTATTTTCACATATTGTACCTCCATTTTAGCTTTCTCATCTTCTCGTCCAATGGTTCTCAGGACCTACCTTCCTTGGCTGACTTTCATGATTGAACTAGTCCTTGTCGGACTTCCTCTCTCCATACCATAGCCCTGAAAGACTCATTGGCATCTTCGTATTGTGTTGACTTTCAGCAGACCTTGCCACTTTGGCGAACCCATTCTCTTTCCATCCTACTGATAACAGTGGCAGGATTACTCCTAATAATCCACCTTATGCACAAGACTAACTTGAGACCTCACTTGTCTCATATGATGAACAATTAACTTATCATCCTAGCTGGCCATCGCTCATCAAACTATATGAGCCTACCTCCTCTTTTACGCAGGTTCTACTTTTGGAGATAACTTTATGGCATGTTTTAGTAAAGGACTATCCTCAAAGAGGAATAGTCTTGAAGACATACTATTTCATAGACAGAATCCTTATCCGGGGAGTGGAAATTCCCATTCTTCACACGAGATTTACTTCTTATATACAACTTCATTATTGACTACTCGTGCGCATGCGGATTAAAACGAACAATTTTGGAAAAATATTTTGAAACGTGAGCTTTAACTGCAAGTGAATAGTGTCATTTGTAATATTTATAGTTCTGATGGAACAAGTATTTCAATGGGTCGAACCTAAAAGAGACAGTGATCGAGTAATAAATAGCGTGCACTTTAGAGTCTAAGCAGCTATTGGTATGATTTTATAGTATGATAAATCATAATAAGAAAATGTTACAAGGAAATTAAATATGCTACTCTAGGAACCAAATTGTAAAGAGTACAAAACTACGAAATTAATCAATAAATGACTAATAGTGGTTGGTTGGCTTCGATGTGGTTTGTCGAATTTCAAAGGAGGGATTTAAATTGCTTAAATTACTAAAGTGGCTCATTTTTATCTCACAATCTCAATTTTCCCAAATTAGACAAATTAGGTCAGTTTACCTTTCGATCTCATCAAGTCATTTGGGACTAATGAATTGGTGCACAACAAGATTGCCTCTCGGTCTCACTCATCAAGATGTTCCCTTAGGGGCATCAATCCTAAGTTTTTAGGTTCATCCAAATTAATCCAATTTATTACAATATCAACTTATCATATCTCTATCAACTAACCCCTTAAAGGTTTAGCTACTCATGCTGAAAATACAGCTAACTACCATGGAAATGAAAAGCAAAGAAGCCATTAAAGTAAAGCTAAAGAAAAATATAAAATATGAGATTTTTATACAAAAAAATGTAAAAAACATGTAAAGAAAAGCATTCAATAGGAAAATCAAAATCAATAAACATAAAAGGAGCAAAGTTTAACAAGTACAAAGTAAAAGAAACTGAAATACATTAATCTAAATCTAAAAATGTCTTACAACCAAGGTATAGAGACTAAAGATTCAAATAACCTTAAGCTACAATGATAACTAACTTAACTAACTACAAAACACTAAGAACAAGAAAGAAATACAGTAAAACAAACTTTAAAACTAAGAAAGGCAAAGAGAAAATATATACCCTAAAAAAGTTGCAAAAAAACTAAGAGAAAACCTAAAGAAAAATAATGCTAAAAAATAAACTAATGTATGTCTCCTACTGATCTATTGTAATTTGATGTAGCAGATTAAACTAGTTTTCGCACTCAAAGAGCTTGAATAAAAGCAATTTTATAATGTTTTAGTTAAGTTTTCATATGTTAGTTTGAATTCAATAAAAAATGTATTTTTGAGTCTTTTATTAACTTTAAGGACCGAATAAGGCCTAAAGGTAAGCTAACGTACTTAGTAAGTGTGCAGGAGAACATTCAAAGGCATAGGAACTCAAAGTTGGTCACTATGTTGCAACATGGGGAGTTTGATGTCACAACATAGGGAGTAGAATACAAGAATTTCAAGTCTGCCTTTGGTGCTGTGACACAGCAATGGGATGTCGCAACGCACCCCTGAACTATGCATATTGTCTTCAGTGTCACGAAACAGGCATTAGGGTGCCACGACAACGACCCTGTACGAGACTATTATGAGTTAGGGGCATTTTGGTCTGCACAATGGAAATTAAATATGAGAACATCAATTAAGCTAGAGCTGAGGACAACGACTACCCTAATTCTATAAATAGGCTCATTTAGCACTTGTTTAAAGACAACTTTTCATATTCTAATTTTTTCTCTATAATTTTAGTTTCAGTTTTCCTTTCTTCTAAGCCTTAGGTTTATTTTTCAATTCTTTTTATTTGTGTTCTTCGGACGATTTAAGGCTTAAGACGGTTCAAGATTCAAACAATAGATACTCAAAATGGGTTCAAGCACTAGAAATGGTTGAACACATGACATTGTTCCCTACTCGCTCCCAATTTATTCACAAGCCCACCTCCTTATTTCTCCTTCCCTCGGCTATCTTTTTTCTCCAAAATTTTAGAAGGCATTACAGAAGATTAGCACATACAAAATTTTGTAAATGTGAATCAAAAGATTTTCATTTTTTAGCTTAATTTTGATTTAGCTCTCTTTTTCTTTATTTTACACACTTTCGTTCACCTTATTTTCTAAAGAAAATGTTCTAATCCATATAATCTCTTTATTTTTTCTCACAGAAAGCCACCATGATGTCTCTACCTAGCCTTCAATGTCCATGGCCCGATGTCCATTACATAGTGCATTTTAAAGAATTGGACCGAGAAGGATTGAATGTTAGACTTATTTAAGCTCAAGACTTTGATATTAAGGTATAAGGAAAAGGAACTTGGGTCTCAAAGTTATGGGAACCAAAGGTACATAACAATAGGTAAGCTTTTAGGCTCTAGGATATTTCAACCAATGCCTAAGGTCTTTCCCGAATCAATCACCTAACACTAATTCTTTCAAGCATACATCTATTCAAATGAACAATTAACGATTCAAATTATTTATCTACAATGAGCCATATACTCTATTCAACCTATGGTACACTTTATACATTTTCATTAGGTAGAGTCTATTATACACATTAACTAATTGAACTAATTAGTCTACAATTAAGAATAATAAATTATCTAGTACCATTCAAAATTTACAAGTTTGACAATTCAATATACTTATTCAATATGTGCAACTAATGCTTATTGCCTAATTATAGTCCAAGCACCATGCAATTAGGCAAAATAAATGATGAAAAATGAAAAATAATTTTTGGTATTTTTGAATTTTTTTGAAAAAGTTAAAAAATTAAAAATAGACACACAAAACATTCACAAAACACTTAAAATTATGTGCATCCCCCACACTTAGATTACACATTGCCCCCAATGTGTTCTCAAAAAGGATAGGAGATTACCGAACTTCCCTAGAAAGAGCACTAGACTAGCTTGAGTGTCCACCTCATCGTTGAAACTTAAGAATGTAGTGTAGGCTTCCCGGGTAATTCGCTGTACATAGAACAAAAACACGAAAACAAAACACAAAACAACCAAAATACAAAATCTAAAAACAAAAAACTAAATCCAAAATATAGCGTAGTTTAATAGTTTACATGTTGCACAAATAAAAATAAAATGAAATGCGAAAACATGTAACTAAGCATTAGACATATCATCCTCCAAGTCGGTTTCCTATATTATATGCTTATTTCTTATCTTACGAGTGGTTCTCTTGTTTTGTGTTCAATGAATTAGTATACTCTACTCTTCGATGGCAAAACCCTCAATTTTCAGACATGCAAGGGTGAATACTGTTGGATATGTTGCCTTAAGTATAGTATTTTTTTTCTAAGTACACATAATTTTTTTGAACAGATTGGTTAATAAAATTATTCATAAATTACATTAATAATTTATATATTGTCCTTACATGGTTTTTGCACTCAAAGTAAAATGTAAGCAAATGTTGCTCATTGGTTGACTAAATGTTTAACTAATACTAAGCAGTATAATGTGGTTGGGCCATAGTTCGGAAAGATAGCTTGTATTAGTAGAAGAACCTAAACATGTTATTAGTCTAATAAAAAATAAGCAAACTAATTAAAATACTAATATGTCATCTATCAAGTCCAATTGGGGAGATGTCGTATATTGGGCATCGGAGCGGATGACTCTCAGAAGATAGAGACATAGATGTGACTAATTGGACTAATAGTACATCAAATAGGACCCAAGCAGAATAGATTTTGAATCCATTTATGGATTTATTCACTTGTGACATTCATAGTGTGACATACCTAAATCCTGTGTGGATGACGGACTATGTATGCATGACTCTTATAGTTTAATGTAAGAAAAAAACCTGAGTTCAAATAGATAAGGAACCGAAAGTTGGTGCATTGGGTGTATGACTTCTGTAGTATGTAGTGTCATTTACAATAGTGGAATTCGTAGCCCAAAACATGGGTAAATGATATCCTCTCGTTGGCATTACATGGTTGATGAAAAGTAAATGTAGCCACGGGTCGTCCGTCTTTGTGATAGATGACTTTATCACTATTTGATAGTGATTTTCTTTTCATGAAATAAAATGCAATTGTTACCATGAGATAAAATAGAATCATATTTGGAGAATTAATATTATCCCAAAGAGATTAAGGATATCCTATGAGGGTAACACAACACTAAGTCTTTGCTTTTGAAATAGTATGTCCTTAGGGAAAGCTCAATTTTAATACTATAGTAGAATGACTTCATGACTAAATGAGTTTATAATTAATAGGCAAAAAGATATAACTTAATTATAAATCATTTAAGCCTCAACTACATATGTCCAATCGGTCCCTCCACTAACTCATTGAAACCAAAAATGAATTGTGTGTTTGACTAGAAATGAACGGAATGAATAGAAAAAGAGAAATAAGAAACATTCAGAAATGATTATGGTTTTTTGCGAAATAGAGAAATGAAATCATTTGGAAATGAATGTAGATTTCAAAAAATGAAATAGTAATGGAAATGATCCATTTGCAATTCTATATAGATTACATAAAAATGATAATAAGTTTATGTTTTCGAGTTGTTTTAAAGCCTGAAAATGAAAATAAATCATTCAATCATAGTGAACATATTGAGTTGTAAAATATCAAATGAATTTTCTCAAAATTTTAACAGGTAAAATTGTCAAAATTTTACTAGGGGTAAAACTGTGATGAGAAAATTATTTAATATATATTGAAGTTTATTTTGGGAAATAGAAAAATAGAAATGAGTTGGGTCAAATTACAAAGTATTGGGTTAAAAACCGAAAAATGCTACTAATTGGGCCTGATGTGAGAGAGGCCCAAAAAGCTTATCTTGTAACAAGGTGCGATGATAAAGCCCTAGTATTATTAACTAAGGTTGCAGCCCCCTACATCCTAGTTGAACTATGATATCGTTTTCCAAGTAGAAATAAACTTCCGAAACTTTAAAAGGGTTCTTCCTTCTCTTCCTAAAACTAGATAACACCGATAGAGCTATTTAAAGATTTTTAAAATATATCCTCCAAGAAATAGAGAGAATTTATTCTCAACTGTTAGATATATTCTTCTAGAATAATAGTTCTACTGATTTCTAATAAGAAGAGGGAATTTTTCTCTTCACCCCAACAAAAGAGAGAAAACTCTTTCTAGTTCTGTGTTTTGATTCAGTTGGTTTGAGCCCACACTCGAAGCAGTTTGTGAAACAAGAATAGCAGAGAAGATCATTTGGTGGAAAGCAAGGAACAAAAAAATCCGCTAAGTAAAAAACACAAGTATAAATTTGGTTAGGGTTTATTGCTATAAATATCACAAATTGGGTTAGTTTTCAAAATTTTAATTTTTTTTGTGCAAGAAAATCGTTTTCTCCAGATTTTTCCAACAAATATGTCCTTAATGGTATCAGTAAATAGTGTCACATCATCACCCTCTGTCGTGTCGTCATTAGCTGATTTGCTGATCTGTCATAATTTGGTGTAGTAGATTAAACTAGTTTTCACATTTAAGGAGCTTAAATACAAGCATTTTTGTTATATTTTAGTTAAGTTTCTTTAGTTTTACTTACATTCAATAAGTGCACATTGAGTCTTTTATGGATTCGTATTATTCAATATCAATTAGGCTTTCTTTAACTCTCTATTCCACTTAATTCCCTATGATTAATTATTCCATTCTTTCCTTGTTATTTATTAAAGCCATGAGGAACTAATTATTCTATGAGGGAGTAGCTAGTGGAGGCACGATATCTTAACTATTTTTGAAGGGTTACTTAACAAATCAATTGTTTGGAAAAAGGAAGAATGTGAAACAAACCCTAGGCCTGACAAACCTGGGAAGTCATCAAAGTGGGAATTACCTCAAAATTAGTATTGGCCATTCATGAACACGTTTGCCTCAAGCTAATCTGGACTATGATGTCGGAAGATAAGTAGTTCTTGTTGACTCGTTATGTTAGTGGAAGATTGGAATATCCTTCTAGGGTAGTGACTAGTATGTTGACGAGGAACCCGAGACGATAGTTAATTGGGATTGTCGAAGCAAGATGATCACCAATCCTTAAATTTGGATTCATTTTATTTTTCTCGATCTCTCGCAACTTTAATCTCTTTTTATGTTATTATTTTACAAATTCTAAACATATTTCTTAGTTTACACTCATACTACATTTAACTTAAAGTATTAATTAGATCTTTAATTGTTTAGGTTAAGATTGATTTAGTACTCGCCTCCCTTGGGTACGATCCTCAGAGTACTCACCTACTTCATTGTAAAATATATATTACAACTGGACCATATAATTATGGATACCGCCTCATAACTCTCTATTTTAGTGCAATATTCTCACTTTGTATGTTAGTATGTTTGGAGGCGGTCAAGTTGTTGGCGTCGTTGCTAGGGAGGCAACATTACTAGATTAATTTTAATTTTTGCTCAAAAAAGAATAATTAGGAAGTTTTTTAGTTATAGATAGAATTTTATTTTATTTTAGTATTACTAATATTTTCTTTCTGGGTTTGGTATATGTGTAACACCCCATCCCCGTAACTCACGTCGGGCCGGAGTACAAGACATTACCTAACATGATCTCATGTACACAAACAATTTCGAGTCACCCAGAATCGGTCCAATTTAAATATTTTTCAATTTCTACTTCAATCTTCTTATTATGGACCTATGAGCCCCAAATCGACCATTGGAAACTAATCGAGACTATACCGGGTCCTTAAACCAACTATGAAAATTTTGTCCTTAAAACAGGGCACACGCCTGTGTGGAAGGGCAACATGCCCGTGTGACCAACTCGACATGGCCGTGCGATGGCCCGTGTGACTCACACGACTTACACACCTGAAATTAATTTCTAATTCACATCTACAGAGGTTTCGACACGGCCAGACACACGCCAGTGTTGGTGGCCCGTGTCCCTCACACGGCCAGGACACACCCGTGTGTTAGCATATGTGCAAAAACCTGGGTATTCTGTTTCTGACGTTAGCATTCCTAAAATGACACACGGCTATGGCACACGCCGGTGTACTAGGCCGTGTCCTCTACATGGCTAAAACATACGGCCGTGTCTATGCCCGTGTGTTTATTACCATGCATATTGACTTGAAATTTTTACGTACAGGGGACACATGGCCGGACTAAACGCCCATGGGGTAGACCATGTGTCACACATGGCCTAGACACACGCCCGTGTGTCTACCCGTGTGGACAATATAAGGCTATTTACCAAGCCTTATTGCTAAAATACCAACCAATACCAAAACAAGCACAATTCATACAACCAGATCAGTCACAATAGACATTCATTCAACTATGGAAATGCATCTTTTATAAAACTCAAAATGAATATTAGCCATCAATCAAGGCTTAATACAAAATGAAGGGTTTCCAACCCAAGCCAACACATTTGGCCAATTCTCAAAGTCACAAATTAATAAAGTATAAGTCCTATACATGCCATAAAAAAATATAAATCCAACTATACCGAATGCTTCAGTTGATAGTGTGATTGATATCTTTGACTTCCGGTGATCCTGGAGCTAAATAGGCAGCACTGTAAGGAAATGGAAAGGAAAGGGAGTAAGCATAAAAGCTTAGTAAGTTGCATATAAGTAAGTACACAACAACATTTTATCAATGATCCACATGCTCATGATACCAAGGTAGGCATAAGCATAACTTACTCATTACTATCCATACTAGTCACATATTGTTCAATGAGCTCATATCTCATACGTACCAATTAGGTACCTATACCACTCACAACACAGTTATACTTTTCTCATAAGCTTAAGAACATAACGTTCACCGTTGAACCATTTGGAACACTACCGGATATTCATTAAGCCTAAAACGTGGGTAAGGTGCCAATGCTGTGACAGCCTTAAATTGCCCCTCGTCGAAAAGTGGTTTCGGGACCGCTAAACTGAGTCACCGAAGTATTTGAGTATAATATTTATTGTCTAAAATATGTGGATATGAGTGTGTGAAAGTTTTAAGCTTCGATTTAGTTAATTGCATGTGAATTTAGTTAATAGGACTTATGTGTGACACTTTTGAAATGTGATAGGTTAATCTATAAGGATCTATTAGTGCATGTAATCAAAAGGGTGGACTTGCATGTCAATTTCCCCACTTTGATAGTAGTGGCCGGTCATGACAATGAGGATAGACAAAATGTGATGGGTAAAACATATTATAAACATTTTGTGATAACATGTTGTGTAAAGAACAATAAAATATGAGGGGAGTGGGAGGAGAAACCAAAGTTGTTTCATCCTTGCTCCCCCATTTTGCCGTAACTAGAAGAAAAAAAAAGCCTCATCCTTTTTGATTATTCTTGGCCGAATTGAAGAGAGAAAGAAGAGAAGGTTTCGGTCACTTTAAGCTTAAGGGAGGTTAGTAAGTTGTGTTAGATTTTTTTAAAATTTTAAGCTTGTTTCTAGTTGATTAGCTAATTTCTTACATAACCCATGTCAAAATTTTGAAATCTTGGTGATGGTTTGAGTATTCGGTCATCTTAGGTTAATATTACCGTATGTTAATGCTCTTTCATTGAAAATCTTTGTATATTTGGAGTGGTCATCAAGTATAGAAGCTAGCTCATGGCAAATGTTTTTGTAAAGTTATGAAGATGACATTCGGTCATGGATGTTGTATTTCTTTGATGTTGTTTTCGATGCTTTAGTGTATTGAGGGTTGATTATAGATGAGTTGAGCTTGGTAAAATTAAATGTTTGTGGCTTAATTGCTTAATGACAATCGACTATGTTGAAATGCTAAATTAGTGCTAAATTGTAAGTATTTAATTGAGTGTTAGCCGAAATTGAGCTTATGATAGTAATTAGAATTTGTGAAATTTATGCATTTTGTGGTCCAAGTGTGATAAGAACCATACGGTTATGGCATGTAAGCATGAAGATTTGTGGATGTTTTAGAATTGGCCTAAGTGTTTTAGTCATTAATATATATATGTATATATTGCTGAATGTATGCTTAAGGAATTGGTTAAGTACATTGTTGTTAAATGATTGTTGTTTTTGTATAATTGTTGCCTAGCTACTAAATGAACTTAGGGTATTATGGATAAGTAAGAGTGGCATAATTGAAATGAAGTTTGCTTGTGCCGAATGTGATTTTAGTGCATGAATTAGGAGTTTAATTTCATTCGGTAACTCATACCAAATTGGGAGATAGTATTAAACATTAGTTTTATTTGTTAAATAATTGAAGTGAGCTTTGAATGGTTGTTTTGCTTATAATGGCCAATGTGATGAATGTGAACATGCATATATGTGTATTAAGGTAAGGTGATTAATCGGTTATGAAATTAGCTAAATTGAATAGGTATGTTTAATGATATGCTTAGTGTAATGTATAATCTTGTAACTCGGTTTAGTATTGAGATAAAGGTTAGATGTATGATTGGATTTTGGTATGTGTTAAATTGGTTAATCAAAGATTTAATATGACGAAATGTTAATGAATAACATAATTGGTTTGCACCTTAAATAGTTGAAATAAAGCTTGCCGATTAAGATTAAATGTTTAAATTGTAATGGTCATATATAGGTATATATATATACCTTATGTATGTACCATGTACACATAAGGACATTCGGCAATATGATTAAATTCATGTATAAGGAAGCATGATAAATTAAGTGACTCCTTGCTTGTGAATGTGAATTAGATATAAATTAAATAAGCATGAAATCGAGTCATGGCATGTTTTATTAAATATGATACATATTCAAATCTATTGTTTTAGATATAGATTAAATGATATGTGATTGCCAAATGTGATTGTCAACTGAATAATATTAGTTAAGTACTTAAGCAAATCTATTGCTTTACTTAAGCTTAAGAGCAAAGAGGATCAAAGTCGGATAGGGGAAAAGAGAAAGTAAACGAATAGCCGTGGATATCTAGTCGTCGACCACTTCCGAGGTAAGTTTTAAGTGATTAAACGTTGAGTAAATTCAATCATAATAGGACATAATGAGTTGATTTAATAAGATATGATGTGGCCATGATATGTCTTAAACTCAAATGGTAAGTTCATAAGTGTTTGGACTTGGAAATTTAGGAGCAAATTGTAATAATTTGCTTAGGATAGCAGTAGTAACGTGACTTTAGAAAATCACTATAAATTGTTGGTGTGGAATTATAGGCTGAATAAAATATGTAATCAAAGCTTAATTAGTCTAGTTTCTTATAAAAGAGACTGTGTAAGCAAAGAAATTTCCTATAAAGAGATATTTAAAGTTGTGTGAGACAGTGTCAGAATGACTCTGAAATCCCCTGTTCTGTTTTTAGAAAATCATTATAATTTGTAAAAAAATGGTTATAAGATAAAATTTATATGCTTAGACTCCTTAATGAGTCTAGTTTCAAATGAAATCAAATAGAACACATTTTTAGTTCTGTACAATGAGAAATTTGATTCGTAGTGAAGAGTGGTCAGATTAGTCAAACAGTGAAACAGGGGAAACTTTAAGAAAAATCTGGTATTGATTGGCCAAACCTAAAATTCTGAAAATTTTATGGATGGAAGATATATGAGTCTATATTCAGGGAAAATTAACGGAAATTGATTTTGAGTTTTGTAGCTCCAGTTATAAATAATTTAGTGACTATTGCTTAGGAAAATAGCTTGTAGTGAATATGTGAATTTGTTGTAAACATTGATGAAACTATTTGAGTTGCTTATAAGCTATTGCTGAAATTGATGCACAAGATAAATATATATGTGTGGTAAAGCCGAATGGCTAATGTGAAATATATATATGAGATATGTATATGTGGTAAAGCCGAATGGCTAGTGTGAAATATGTATGAGATATGTATATGTGGTAAAGCCGAATGGCTAATGTGAAATATGTATGAGATATGTATATGTGGTAAAGCCGAATGGCTAGTGTGAAATATGTATGAGATATGTATATGTGGTAAAGCCGAATGGCTAGTGTGAAATATGTATGAGATATGTATATGTGGTAAAGCCGAATGGCTAGTGTGAAATATGTATGAGATATGTATATGTGGTAAACCCGAATGGCTAGTGTGAAATATGTAGGAGATGTGTGTATATTGTGGCCGAATGACCAAATGTGAAAGGTGTGTATTATTAGATATTTGATGAGGCAAATGAACTACAAATATGACAGTCAATGTGAATGTTGTAACATGTGATTAAATGTACATGAAACTTGGAAATATATTCCGGGTAAGACCCGATGACTACGTGTGGAGATTATGTCTGGGTAAGACCCGATGACTACGTGTGGAGATTTTGTCCGGGTAAGACCCGATAACTTCGTGTGGAGATTTCATCTGAGCTAAAGGTCTCACCGATAATCTGAGTAGAGGTTAAAGCTATAAGACTTCGTAATAAGAATTGCTTATAAATATATTCAATGCAAAAGGTTAAACAGGTATGTACTCCAAGTTTATATGTGAGCTTGATTTGAACTAAATCATAAGGTAGTTATGTGATGCATACGTGAGCAATCTATGAGACTATTCCTATGATTATGTGACATCGGATCAGTGTGAGAGGTTATGTGAAATTATACAATATATCTATGTCACATGAGCTCACTTTTATGTGAAAGTTTATCTGCCTATTGTATATGATGAGATGTGCATATTCGGTAAAGGGATGGTATGCCCGAAGGAAGAGTGAAATAAAAATACGAACAACTACGTTATAATTTGATTGTTATCTGTTGACACTGCTTCAAACTTACTAAGCATTGTAATGCTTACTCCGTTTACTTTGTTTCCTCTGTTTTATAGATCTCATTTCGAAGCTACAGGCTCGGGGATCGTCAGCAACTAGTCACACTATCGCTATCCACTGCTTGTTAGTGTTATGTTTTGAATTATTTTATGGCATGTATAGAATAGACCAGTGGCCGAAGAATATTTTGGTTAATGTATATAAGCCATGCGAAAATGGCATCTTTTGAATGTGTACTTATAGAAGTTTAAATTGTATCCCTGACTGTCTTTAGTACTTATCTAAAGGAATGTTCAAAAAAAAATCTGTTCTGATATGAGTTTCAAGTCCGGTAATGCCCCTTTACCTATTCCGGCGACGGATATGGGATTGGGGTGTTACAAATGCCATGTCCCAGACATGGTCTGCCATGTTCCAGACATGGTCTTACACTGGCTCACATCTCAAGTCGATGCCATGTCCCAGACATGGTCTTACACTGACTATCATCTCGTAGCCGATGCATGTCCCAGACATGTCTTACACTGGCTTACATTTTGAGGCCGATGCATGTCCCAGACATGTCTTACACTAGCTCTCGTCTCAATGCCGATGCCATGTCCCAGACATGGTCTTACATTGGCTCTCATAATGCATATCTTAGACATGTCTTACACTAGCCAACAGCAACCCTGTCACGGCATGAATATCCGATTTATTTCCTAAGTTCAAACTAGAACTCTACTATCTCTATTATCATCATACCATCTCAATTCCACAATCAAGAAATTCATTCTATATTAATTCAATAACAATTCAACACATACATTAGTAATGTAGTTGCATTATTTATATACAACTTACCGGCGAGTAGTTGGTTTAGTTAATTTGCTTGGTTTTCTCCCGGTCTAGGTTTGAATTTGGCAATTCTTGATCTAAAATAGAAAAATGCACTCATTTAATCAGTAAATAAAACTAAGCAATTAAAAAATTCACATATTGGATAAAATGACCATTTTGCCCCTAAACTTTGGTAAAATGACCATTTTACCCCTATGCTCGAAAATAAATTTTTATCAAATTTCTTCGTATCTTAAGCCTAGCTGAACTCTTTTTACTCTTATAGCAACCCCAAATTCTCTCTATTTCATACATTTATCATTCATTTTACAACTTGTGCAAAATATCCCCTTTAGGTGTTTTCATGGTAACACCTTTCACAAAAGTTGTCTATTACACAACTAAGACTCATATTCTTCCATAAAATTTCAGAAAAAATCCTAAATTCTCTCATGGTAAAACCCTAGACCTTCAACTATTTTGCAAGATATACCCTTCATTTGAAAGTTTATGCTTTAAAGGTCTCAAAAATACAAAAATCATCAATAAAGGACATGGAAATCACTTACTTGTGAGCGCTTCAAGTTGCTGAAAATTTTAAGCTCTCAAACCCCCCTTTAATGACCAATTTTCGGTGGAGAAAAGAGATGAGAAAGGGATGATATCATCCTTCTTTTATTTATTTCTATTTTAGTCAAAATAAGTCACCTAACCCACTAAATTTTGACAATTTGACTACCTTTGTCTCCTATGGCCGGCTAAGCAATCTCAATAGGGTCTAATTGCCCTTTAAAGACCCCCAATTTTTGTTCTCTAACTATTTGACACCTTTAGCTATCATTTTAGGACTTTTACACTTTATGCGATTTAGTCATTTTTCGCAATTGGGCTCACAAACGTCAAAATTAACTCACCAAATTTTTCATGTACTATTATAGATGTGCTATGACTCCAAAATAATAATAAAATAATTTTTTTGACTTCGAATTTGTGGTCCCGAGATCACTATTCTGACTAGCCGCAAAATCGGGCTGTTACAATATTACTCACAATAGAGGCATACTTATTGTAGCAACCACAGATCCAAAAAGAATAATGAGAAGAAATCATTGATAGCAGCAGTAGCAAATTCAAGATCCACCACCGCCAGCTATATTTAATGTACCATGTAACAATCCACTATTCCGAGACGCTGACAATAATGCCTTAGGAGACCCACGAGCACCATAGTTTCTCGTAAACGAACAGATGGTACAAAATGAAAGGACTCTAAGGGAATATGCTCTACCAAGCTTAGACATGGTTCAGGAAAGTATAGCAAGGCCGACAATTACAGCCAATAGTTTTGAGATCAAACCAGCGATGGTACAAATGGTTCAAAATAATCTACAGTTTAGGGGAACCATGACAGAGAACCCTAATAAGCGTTTGAAACGGCATTTCCAACTCTGTGATACTTTTATGTATTAAAGGGTTACTAATGATGCTATTCATCTTCGATTATTTCCCTTTTCTTTGATTGATAATGCTTTTTCTTGGTTAGACTCTTAGGCACTAGAATCTATCACGATAGGGGGCAAACTCCCTGAAAAGTTTTTACAAAATTTATTCCCAATTAGCAAAGCAATTCAGCTAAGAAGAGAGATTGCTATCTTTAGATAAATGAAAGGAGAAAGTTTCTCTGAGGCATGGGAACGCTTCAAAACTTTGATTCAAAAATGTTCGTACCACAGATTTCCTAAGCTGATGTGGCTGCAAGTATTTTACAAAAGGTTGGATGCAAGTGCAAGATCTTGACTAGACGAAACAATAGGAGGAGCCCTCATAAATTGGACATACGAGGATGTGTACGAAATTATTGAAAATATGGCATTAAACTCCTGTCAGTGGCCAACTGAACGCTTCAAATATGGCTAGAAAACTTCTACGGTCAAAGCTATTCAAGAGGATAGTAAGTATTAGTAGATAATGGTCAGATTAAACAATATTGAATCTGATTCTACATCGTCTATGTATGAAGGAGACAAGCCACTCTTCCATTATATTAACAATCCTACCAACGATGTGAATTACATTAGGAATAAGGGTGGAAACACTTATTCGAGTACACATAATCTCAGCTAGAAGGATCATCCAAACTTAAGATGGGTAGGAAACCAAGGATGAGGTTGTAACGCCCTGAATTTGGGCTTAGAAGAAATGGGCTTCGAGTATCGGAACAATTGTAATTTAGTTGTGCAAAAAGATTGTCTGCTGTAATGGCTAAGTGTTTGGGCATATTTAGGACTGTCAGGGAAGCCTGGGTTCAAGTTCTTGCTTTTGCAAAAATTTTAGTTTCTCTTAAGTGAATCTGGATGTTAGCATTTAGGCTTTATATTTAAATGTGAGGGGTTTTTGTCACAAAAAGCCTTGTGGCTTGGTGGCAAGTGGCGTGACTTGGTAACTGGGAGAACTTGGATTCGAATCCCATGGCATACAAGGTGTATTTATTTTATTGCCATGAGGTAAGAAAGGTAGTGTTGGATTGAAATTCTGCTGAGGTGGTTGTGGACTTGGTCAAAGGGAGAGAATCAAGGGTTTGGATGATGGTTGTTATGGATATGGAGGAGATTTTGGTTGAGAAAATTATGAAGTTTGACAAGGGGTGGAGTTGGCTGAATTTGGGATTCTTTGGGTACCAAATTGGTCTTAGGCACTTGTGCCTAATTGGTCTAGGTCATAGGGTCTTGGTAGCTACTCCTTTTCTCCTTTTTGGTTTCGTACTCCTTTGATAGTCGAGTTGCGTAGTGACCATTTGGGTTCTTTTCTTTCTCCTTTGACTTTCTTCTTAGGTTTGTACTTTGTTCATTTTGCCAAAACTCCTAAAGGCCAATTGTCAAATTTTGGCTATCTTCTTCGAAGCTTTTCTTTTCTCTTCTTTATAATTCCCTCTGCCAAATTTGTTCTTCTCCTCTTGTCTCACTCACCTTTTTTCTTCATCTTGGCCGAATATAGTTTCTTTCTTCCCTATTATTTCTTTTCCTTCGGTTTTTCTCCTAGCCGATTGTCCCTCTTTCTTTTCTTCATATTCTTTCAATTTTCCCTACTTTTTGGTGTGGGCAGATTGCTTTTGTGCCTACTATTGGTGTTGTGGTTTTGGTCTCGCAAGAATTCTGACGAATTGATAGGTACTCGTATGTTCTCTTTCTTGTTTCTCGATCATTCCAATATGTGTTTAAACCTATTCTTTTGAATCTTTTTAGAAGCCGAATGTTTTCTTCTTATGTTTCCTGACTACACTTCTCATTCTTCTTCGTGCTGTAATATGCATGAGTTCTAGGGATTCCAGTGGAGTAAAAAAGTGTAAGTGTTTTGGAAGCGATTAAAACCTTATCCTCTCATTTTTTCCCAATAAAGGTAAATGCTTTACCTTCTTTCTTTTTGGGCAAAGGTCGAATATCCCAGTGCTTCTGTAAATGATATTTGTGGATTTAAGCCACATCTGCAATTGATTCTATCTAAAAGGATCTTTGGTTTATGCAGTTAATCGACAAGAAAAGTTCATCAGTTGAGTCAATGATTTAAAAAGCAATAAGCCATTTTCGTTCATTCAAGGTGAGTAGTGGGTGGCGATTTGGGATTAAGTTTTGTGAATTCTATTGATTGGAAAACTGACAGTGTGCCTTATTGGAATGTAGGCTTTGGGCTCGAGAGCGGTTCACTTAATTGTGCAAAAAGGTATGTAACCACACCCTTCCACTATAGATCGGCAAAAGCTGAAAAGTCAAACTACTGAAACTTCGGTATTTGAGGCCTTTCGAGCGTGCGATTGCTCGTGGGGTAAATCAAGCCCACAAATCATTAGCGATACACTGTAAATGCCACCACAAGAGTTTCCATGGACTTGAGCCATATTGGGTCAAAATAGGCCGTGTGGGCCCAATGGGCTCATGGGCCCCACACAGATTAAATCCATGGTAAGTGATAAATATTGGATTGGGCTATGCAGGTCACATAGCCGTAACTAAATTTGGGCTAAATGGGCCACACGAGCGTGTCAGCCCAATTGGGTCGAGTAATGCCCATTTACACCGTTATGATCGTTCAGGTTATCGGTGTCGCTTGAAGCGGCTGTAAACCTTCGGAGAGGTCATTATCTAAGCTGAAACACCAAAATTGGTAAAATAACCATAATGCCCCTTTAGGGTAAAATGACTGTAATGCCACTGTAGGGTAAAATGACCATAATGCCCCTGTATGGTAAAATAACCGTAATACCCCTATAGGGTAAAATGAACGTAATGCCCCTATAGGGTAAAATGACCGTAATACCCATGTATGGTAAAATGATGATTATGCCCTTATGTTTTGTATGACTATGTGCTTATGATTTACATATATGATTGTACTGAGTACGACTTTGCATACACGTAATATTCATGACATGACAAACTGCATGAGGTTAGGATTTTGATATGGAGGAAGTACTGTACTGGTGACTATGTCACATTCACTGTTACTGGTGGCTTTGCCACATTTACTATTTTTGGCAGCTATGCTACATTATTATTACTGGCAATTTTGCTACGATATTGGTGTGCTGGCTGGGTGGGTCGATTTATATCCCCTCATAGTGTGTTGGTTGGTACGGGTGGTGTGCTGGCTGGATTTGGGTGGGATGTATTATTGCATTACACTGTACTGATACTGTATTGGGCTTAGGCCCGCACTGTTACTGTATAAGGCTAAGGCCCAGACTGTACTGATACTGAATAGGGCTTAGGCCCAGACTGTTACTGCATGCACTGTTTACTGTTTGACTGATAAGGGGCTACACACTGAGTTTTCATAAACTCACCCTTTCTTTTTAACTGTATAGGTAACCCCCAGCCTTTGGCGATTTGGTGCTGCGAGGCACTTGGAGGTGCCCATACGACTACTGTGTCTTGCAATTGACTTAATTTAATTTAAATTACACTTTTGGGTTTTCAATTATGTAATAAGGCCGTTTGTGGGTTTTAATTTTTAATTGGGTTTTGGATTATATATATATATATTTAAACTGCTAGTGTAGGTAAAGATGAGTTTTTAAAACAATTACTGTTTTCTAAAACACGCATTTTAAACATCATCGACTTAAAAAGCTTCTGTGTTTTCAAATCAATTTAATATAACACTGATGGTTAATAAGGTAAACGTTTGACGAGAAATTTTGTTAAATAATAATAAAAAGGTTTAAATTCAGTAACGAATTTTTACCTAAAAGATCAATTTTCGAAAAACACTTCGATGTGACACATCAGATTCGGCCATAACGTCTAGGCCGGTTTGGGGTGTTACAGAGGTAACAATTTAAATCAAGTTAAAAATACTAATTACCAACCTCCTTATTTGCAGAAACCCTAATATAGAACCAACCCAATTAACCATACTATATGTAGTCAACATCTAGATAGAATTGAGGAAGAGATGTAGTAAATGAGAATAGAAGTCAAACAGGTGCAGTCTGAGTGCACCAACTCAACAAGAACATTGATTAAGCTTGAGGATCAAATAAGCTAATTGATGAGAATGATGGGTGATATCAAAAGACAATTTGGCTCAGGAATTCCTAGTAACACAGAAGATAATCCATGGAGAGAAGGAAAAAAGCATGTAAAAGCTATGACACTCCGATCAGGCAAGGTATTGAGTAGCCCAAAAATACCTACCCTGAAAGTAACTATGGATAATATTGATGAATCTTAAGACAACTCCATGGAAGTAAAAGACAGACCTGAATCAGAAGAAGAGAAGGCACCAGTGGCTGAGACAGGAAAAGAGACATCTAAAGATGCCGAAATCACGGAAGTCACATTTCCAAGAAGATTAGAAGAAAGATGGAAGCGAGACGAGGATGAATTCGTAAGTTTTTTGAATTTTTTTAAAACTTCAAATGTTAACCTACCTTTAATTGAGCTAATTGAGAAGGTTCCTAAATACGTCAACTTTTTAAAGGAGATGATGGTAAGGTGTAAAAAAATCAAGGTAGGAGAATAAGTTAATTTAAGTGCTTCCTGTAGTGTCATTATTTCAAAACAATTACCTTAAAAGTTGAAAGACCTGAGAAGATTCACTATTCTCATAGAAATAAGGAGCATTCATTTTAATAAAGCTTAATGCAATTTAGGAGCCAATATCAATTTAATGCCCTAATCAATTTTTGAAAAACTCGGGTTAGGGAATCTTAAAACAACTCAAATAACATTACAATTAGCTAACAAGTCTTCAACACATCCAAAGGGAGTACTAGAAGATGTGCTAGTCAAGGTGTGAAGTTTTATTATTCCAACAGATTTTGTAATACTTGATTTTGAGGAAGATCGGGAGATACCAATCTTACTAGGAAGACCTTTCTTGGTCACTTCTAGATCCACTATTAATCTAGAAAAAAATGAGCTACCTATGAAAATTAATGGTGAGACTGAAATATTCAAATGTGGTTATCAACCGAATGAGGAAGAGCAAAGGATATTAGGGGAGCATTGCAAAAAATTATTCATCTCTAACATTTTTGAGTCAAGGGGAATGGTTCCTTTTATGAATGCAGAAATAATAAATAGTTTCAAAGAACGAGACAAACGGTCAAATGTGGAGTGGCACGACGGTCAGTGGACTAATACTGATATAAGAAATTGTCCAAGGGTGAATCAATAATATTGCTAGATAAATCTTGTAGTATAACTTAAAATTTTTTGTAAATTATTATATATTTAACTAACCCTATAATTTAAATTCTAACTTTTATTTGATGTATGTTCAAGTTCTAGACTGAAACGTAATTTTGGATCGAACTGGAGTCATTGTCGCGACATTGCATAGAAGAGTGGGAGTATTCTTTCCCTATTTCGTGACGGTTTACCCGATCCACTGCGCAACCTAACTGCTTAACCACTAAACCCTTAAAACTCTATTTTATAACCCAAAACTATATCTACTACTAATTAAAACACCCATTAATCCTTATTTCCTCAAACTATCATAAATCTATTAACATCCTTTAAAACCTAAACCCTAATTTCCCAAATTCCCTTTTACAAACTTGGTGCAACAAGGAATGGGGATATTACAACCAAGCCAGGAATTCGAACAAACCTCAACTATACATTCAAGGTGAAAGGGTTCCTAAACTCAATTTTTTTGCCTCCTAGGAAAGTTAGGCGAACCATGGAAACAGAGCCATTGATGGTTCAAACAGCCTCTAGTTTTCCAAATCTGAATGTTGAAAAGTATTTCAATGAACTTCAAGGAAAAACATTCATTCAGGAGAGCGGAATTGATCTATTAATGATTTTGTGTAAAGAAATATGACATTTGGTAAGGTATCAACGATGGGAAAATTTCTGGATGATTTCAAAGGATAATTTTGTGGCCCCCATCGTACAAGAATTCTACGGATCTTTATGGGACAACGAGTCTAGAAATACTGAAGGTCATATATGGGATATAATACTTGTGCAAGGCAAAGAGGAATGAGTAACCCCTCGAATAATTTGCGATTTCTGTAATGCTCCATATTATGAGAATGATTTCATTTATAAAAATGACTTAGAATATTTTAGAGACATAGATATGGATAGTATTATAAAACTTTTAACTGAAGGGAGGGGAGAATGGAAGTATCGCGCAGGTACCAGTTGTAACAGCCCAGTTCAGACCCTAGTCAGAACAGAGGTTTTGGGACCACGAATCTGAGTCAAAAAATATTTTAATATTTTATTCTGTGCTTAAAGTATGTGAATTGATATGTGTGAAATTTTCGTATGAAAATTTCATCATTTCAGTATCAATTTGTGAAAAAGGACTTAATCGCGTAAAATGAAAAAGTGGCATTCTATTTGATAAAGTGCCGAATTGATGTGTCTTTTTAAATATGAGATCCTTAAGATGTAAATGGACCATTGGATTAATGGATGGAGACAATTTAGACAATTTCTTAGTATAGTGGAATTTTTAATGTTATGAAATAAGGTTAAAATAGTAATTAATATGTTAATATGTATTATAATAAAGAAAACAAAATAAAAGCATGCAAAAAACCTTGTGCAGCTGAATATTGAAGAACAAAGAAAAACCATTTTGGGTTTTAAGCATTTGGTACTTTGAAGATCAATTAGATATGTGATCCTTGATCTGTTTTTGATAATTTCTACGTTTTTGTAATCGTTGCTTTGTATCCTATCAAGCTCATGCCTCAATTTCAGAATTTGATAATGATTTTGAGTTATGCCATTTTTGATTTTGTAAGTTTTGAAATGTTAATTGATGAAATATGGAAGCTTGATGACAGATAAATATGTTTTGTATTTGAATTTTTGATGAATTTGAGTAATTTGGGCTAAATTGTGAATTTTGTAAATTTAAGGGTAAAATGTGATATAAATGAAAGAAATGGACTGCTAGGGACCTTAGTGAAATTCGACTAAGCATGGGTGTGGTCAAATTTTGAATATTTTGTGTTTTGTGAAATAGGGACAAAATTGTGAAAAATGTAAAATGTTAGGGGCAAAAGTGTAATTAGCCCTTTTATGTGTTTTTGGGTGAATTTGATTGAGTATATGATTAAATAAGTCAAATTTGTATTGAATTAGATCAAGAAATGAGGAAATAGGATTTGGATCGGGGAAAGTCAAAAATTATCAGATAGTTATTCTGGTCCGTTCGTATTAGTACGAGGTAAGTTTATAAGTAAATAAATGTTGTTAAATTGAAATGTATGGGCATTATATGTGCTGAATTGAGTTGTAAATAAATATATATATACATATATATGTGACACCGAATTGAATCAAGCTTTGGAGAAACTGTTCCCATCATGGATTGTTCGAATAGGTGAAGTTGAGAAAGTTCTGATAATGTGACAATGTCTGAAAAGCCCTGTGTGAACCATAGGAATAGTTAGGATACATATGTCATGACATAGGATTTTGATATGTGTTATCGTGTAAGACCATGTCTGGGACGTTGGCATCGATTTGTGATTTACATGTAAGACCATGTCTGGGACAATGGCATCGTATATGATTTCGTGTAAGACCCTTTCTGGGACAGTGGCATCGATATTTGATTACATGTAAGACCACGTCTGGGATGTTGGCATTGTACAAGCTTATGAGTTATCCGAGTATTCTTATTGATTCCGAACGGTTCAATGGGCATTCTGAGAAATGAATAACCATGTGAAATTGTATCCGATTCAGGTATGTATGATTTGATATGAAATTCAAAAACGAAAGGTGAGTATGTATCATATAATCATCTGTGAAATATATGACAACGAATGATATGAATGTATATAAATGAATGATATGTTATATATGCTCATTATATGAAATTGCGGTTCTATGTTTCAGACATCCCCATGGGGGTGGTGAAGGAAGGGCTCCAATTGGTAGAAAAAACCCGCAACCCCTTGGGGTTATCCTGCACTTGGAAGAAGAAGTAGAAAAAGGAATAAATATAGTGATAATTTGATTCTTCGTCGACGGAGTAAATAGGAGAGATTATTTCTTTCTTCGTCTTTACAAAAACAAAAAAATATATTTTTAAAGTAAAAAAAAAGGGCGAACGACGGGAATTGAACCTGCGCATGGTGGATTCACAATCCACTACCTTGATCCACTTGGCTACATCCGCCCCCTACAATTACTATACTCTATAGTTTTTTTTACTTGTTTAAATATTTCAAATACAAATTGCAACGATTTCTATCAGTGATCATTCTTTTTTTATCTTATTTTTGAGATCCAATATATAGAAAATTCCAATCTCTATCTTTTATTTTTACCGATTTATAAAATATGAAACATGGCTTTGATGTATGATTTCTTGGTTCGAAAAATTGAATAGATATTGAAATTAAAATGGTTGAGTTGGCTATATCGTTCATATATGCAAATTTGGTTTATGTGAATAAGGGAATTATGGATGTTCGAGTTTGGAAGTGTTTATAAAGAAGTTGATATAACCTTATGTATGATTTGTAATCAATGAACATAGTTTGATTGGCGATGTAATGAATATGTGCGAGCTTGACTTATATGATTGACTTAACGATTGTTATTCGAATTTGAAAGCATGGTTATACGCTCATTGATAAATAAGATAAGTGGAGTTATTTAATGTGGTTATATGAATTTACGAGTACAATAAATGTATATGTGATTGAGATTGGATAAATTCAGTTTAGTGATATTGGTTTATAGATATTATTGAAATGATTTATTTGCTTATGGTTTACTAAGATTTCAAAGCTTACTCTATATGTTTTTCCTATGTCTATAGAGTTTCAGAGACTTGCTCGGGTTGGAAATTGTTGGAGACGTCATCACACTATTCAGTTATCGCTTCGGTAAATAAAATCTCTAAGTTTTGGTTATGTGGCATGTATAGGCTAGTTTTGAGATGGTTCATTTTGTTTTAAGTATATATATAGCCATGCGAAAAATGGCTTAATTATGATGCTAATATTGTGTATATTTGGTTATGTATTGAGCTCATTTTGGGAAGTACGATTCATGGTTTATATGTATGCTGTAATTGGTTATATAATTTGGCTTGAGCATTGAGGTGAAATATTGGATGTATTTTCTACTTATGGTTCATATTCCGATAGGAAAATGATGAGTATAACATTGATGATGCATTAGTTATTTGAATACAGTTTGAAAAGGCAAATAATGTGATATGTTTAAAGATATGTATATATGTATATGGCCAAGTGAAATAGTCATTTTGGTATGTTCATAGTTGGGAATTTGGTAATGTTTAGCATGTGATTTTGATATGCTTTGATATAAAGAATGAGCATGAAATTGGTTGATGATATTATGGATTGATTGATAAATGTTTGGAGTTGAATTTGGTTGAAAATGTTGCATATATGATGCTTGATTTTGGATTTGTAGGGAGGACCCAAATAGATGCCATATTGGCCTTGTAAATGGCCTATTTTTGTCCACACGAGCAGAGACACGGCCTTGTGTCTCTACCATGTTGCTCGAGGGCGAATTCAAAATGAGTCTAGGCAGACCACATGGTCACGCACACACGGACGTGTGCCAGGCCGTGTGGCCAAGTCAGTTTCAACCACGGGCTAAACACATGGGTGTGTCTTGTAGCCGTGTGGACAAGTCAGTATTTAGGCCCTGTTTTGCCATGACTTAGACACATGGACGTGTCAAATGCTGTGTAAGGCACAAGGCCTGTTTACACGGGCATGTAATCTTTGTAACTTAGAAAAATTGTTAAGTTTCGAAAAAATTTTGTATGCGTTCGGTTTAGTCCCGACCTGAGAAAGGGACTTAATGTTGATGTTTGACTATGATATGATAATGCATGACTTTTGATTGTGAAATGATTGCGAAATGTTTCGATATGTTCGGTAATGCCTCTTAACCCTAGTCTGGCGATAGATACAGGTTAGGGGTGTTAGGTTTGGTTACCATAGCTAATGTGAGTTTAGCCATACATGCCACATTTAACCTGTGATAGTGTGATATCTCCTAACTCTGACAAAAATTATTTTGATGAGATAGATAAGTTTTCTAACCGAGCTAATTCTGATAGTATGGAATGTGTACTTAAATGTTTGAATGGAAATGTGTTGGTTATGAGTTGAAACTCATGAAGGTATGGATCAAAGAGTATGACATATTTTTATTGATAAATGTTATAATTATATGAGCATATGGGTTATGATATTTGGATTATGATTATTATATGAAATGCTTTGATCGTGAATTAGTTATTTGAGTTGACATATGAACCATGTGTTAAGAAATAAGTGATTAAAAGCAAATGTTTATTGAATGTTTTGAGAATGTGAAATTAGGCATGAATTGACTAGTTGTGATAGTATGTTTTAAGTACATGTATGAGAGAGTTAAATTTGAGGCTTTACTACCCTTACCCTCTTATCTGTAAAATGTTATAATAAAATCTGTAAGATTTGGGTTGAATAAGCCTACAAGTGTGGAATTACAGAAGTTTGTGTTCGAAAGATTAATAATGTGGTCAGATAAGTGAATGAACCAGCAAATGAAGATAGTACTAAAGAAGATATTGAAAAGTTCTGAAGACTATTCAAATTATGTAAAGTCACTATTAACAAAGAAGTTGAATTCGATGAAATAAAAGTATTCAGGTATGATATCTAAAGAAAGGTATTAACTAAAAGTTCTTTTGAATTGATTTTTGTTATTGATGGGATAATATGGACTTAATGATGACAAAATTAGACAGTTGAATAATGTTCGAATTATGCTGATGGCTGAGTGCAGTAGTTATAGTCGGGCAGTTACTATGAATTCTTCTAGACATTCTATGTGTACATTTATCCTTAGAAGTATATGTGGCTGTTTAATTTCAAAAGGAATTCTTATCGTATGAGAACATTAGCTAAACATGTTAATAGACGAAAGTATCGTTGGTCTGTTTAAGTTATGCTCGACATTGCTATGTCTTTCTCCAGTCTTTATTCCATTGTGTGGATATAAAAGTCGACAGTAAAATCTGTATGATGCTAATACTCTGTTTCTATTGGCTATTGTTTTGCTAAAAATACGTAAAGATTATATCACTACAGTTACTGTGGATTCCAATATTTATGAGTGATATTGTTCTTTCTGGACATTTTCTAGGATATCATCGGAGTTGATATCATTTTATATGGGTTGTAATTTTCTGATATACTGTGTAGCTACAGATGTTGAAAATTTCGCTATTCTGGTTTTCTTATGATTTTATGTGATTATCTATAAGAGATATCTATTTGACGAAAATGGCTCTATCTGTTATAATCATAATTCCTATTCTAAAAATTGGGAGTACTACAGTGCCGTTATCAGAGTTATAAAAGTTGTACTTCCGCATTGGTTTTTGTTCAAATCATATTTGATTTTCTCTGGGTTCAAATGCTTTATTAACAACTGGGATATTATCTATTGTTACAGGTAAGACGTTGGTTTTATTATGACATTATGATTTCTATTTGATGATTGTCGCATCTGTATAATGATACGTCTGGGTTGTCATTTTTAATGAGAGGAAAAGATTTCTTCGAAAATTCTGATTCAGTAGTTTAATCTAATTTGAAATTATTTGATTGAAAAGTTAATTGGGTTATATGTGTTTGAATCTATCCATCGGGAACACACATGTGTAAATTGAAGGATAGTCTGGAGGAACAATTTGTATTCTTGAAGACTTGATACAGAATTATATCTATCGGAACAATTCTATTTGAGAAACGTTGTGGTAAATTAAAGTTAGTTCAATTGTTGAAGTTTTCCTTTTTGCACGGAGATATTATCAACTGAAACATCAGTATTGGTTCAGTCTAATTTGAAGAAAAAGTTTATGATCTTCAGTCATGCGTCAATGAAAAGTTTGAAGTGTGTTCTAATAATAAAGTGCACAGAGATATCATGTGATTCCATACAGTTTAAGCTGCATGAAAAGAGTTATGTGACATATTTGATGATTACAAGAGTTTAAAATGTTTTGATGTTGCAGAGTGAGATTCGAACTTGGCACAGCAAAACTAGCTCGACTCGTCAAACAACTTTTGATTCTGTACGTAAATATTATTATCCGAGGGAAATGATTATAGTTTCGAATGATCTGAATAAGAAAATTTTGTGTGCTTTACAAGCGATGAATACGTGATTGATCTTATCAAAGGATGATTATATGTTAGCTAGATTAGAAGTTAAATTGATGCTTACTAAGTGAATTCGTGAAACTTAGAAATGTGTTATCAAATTATAAGTTAAAAAGGGGTTCAACATAAATTGATTTCTGATTCAAAACTTCAGATGTGGAATTGATGATTGCTTGTTGCTTTGAAATAGAGTGTGTATACCAAGAAGCTCTGAGATTGTATAACCATTGTTGTAAGAGGCTCACAGTGTCAGTTAGACTGTTCATATAGGAGTAACAAGATGCATGATAATTTGAGAAAGTGGTATTGATAAATGGGTATAAAACATAATATTTCTAACCTCGCGTTAGATGTCTGAGCTATCAACAAGTTAAAGTTAATTATTAAGCATCTTCAGGACTAATTCAACATGTTTTGATATCTGAGTAATGGTGAAATAGAATTTTGATGAATTTGGTATCGGGATTATCTCTTATCATTGAAAAAGATAGATGTTATCTAAATTATTGTTGACTGTCTGAATAAGTCTTTCCGGACGCATGAATTTCTCTTTTGATAAATCAGTTGAGTTATTCATACAGAGACTGTCAGTTTGCATATGGTGTCAGTCATTATTATTTCAGATTAAAATTCTAAAATTTATATGGTAATTCTTGGAGAAACTATCGTAAGCTGTAGATACAAGGTTGTTTTGAAAATTCTCGAAATATTTATTTGTCACTGTGTTTTAGAATTTGAAAGCAACTAAGAAAGACTATTGTTGTTTGATAAACTACCATGTGATTATAAAAAAAAGACATTGTATGAGGTATTGTATGGTTGCAATTACCGAAATCCATTGCTTTGAGACAGAGCTTTGTGAGAAAATGGATTCACGGGTTTAAATTCATTAATGAAATTGAGCAGAAAATGAAAGTAATTCAGTACAATTATAAACAGTTTCAGCTTGTTATGATGTATAGCGGGTGACAGATCAGAACCTTAGTTATGAAATTAAATAGATATGAAATTTGAAGTCATGTGTGAATTTGAAATGTACTATGTGGAAGCAAATCTTTAATCTACTTTTCGGTAAGATTTTCGGGGACGAAAATCCCTAGGGGGGAGAATTGTAACAGCCAGGTTTAGGCCCTAGTCAAAATAGTGGTTTTGGGACCACAAATTCGAGTCAAAAAAGTATTTTAATATTATATTTCGTGCTTAAAATATGTGAATTGATATGTGTGAAATTTTCGTATGAAAATTTTGTCGTTTCGGTACTGATTTTTGAAAAACGACTTAATCACGTAAAATGAAAAAGTGGCATTCTATTTGATAAAGTGCCAAACTGATGTGTCTTTTTAAATATAAGGTCCTCAATATGTAAATGGACTATTGGATTAACGGATGGACACAATTTCTTAGTATAGTGGAATTTTTAATGTTATTAAATAAGGTTAAAATAGTAATTAATATGTTAATATGTATTATAATAAAGAAAACAAAGTAAAAGCATGCAAAAACACCTTGTGCAGCCAAATATTGACGAAGAAAGAAAAACCATTATAGGTTTTAAGCATTCGGCACTTTGAAGATCAATTAGGTATGTGAATTTTGATCCGTTTTTGATAATTTCTACGTTTTTGTAATCGTTGCTTTGTATTCTATCAAGCCCATGCCTCAATTTCAAAATTTGATGATGATTTTGAGTTATTCCATTGTTGATTTTGTAAGTTTTGAAATGTTAATTGATGAAATATGGAAGCTTGATGATAGATAAATATGTTTTGTGTTTGAATTTTTTATGAATTTGTGTAATTTGGGCTAAATTGTGAATTTTGTAAATTTAGGGGTAAAAATGTGAAATAAATGAAAGAAATGGACTCCTAAGGACCTTATTAAAATTCGACTAAGCATGGATGTGGTCAAATTTTGAATATTTTGTGTTTTGTGAAATAGGGACTAAATTGCGAAAAATGTGAAATGTTAGGGGCAAAAGTGTAATTAGCCCATTTATGAGTTTTTGGATGAATTTGATTGAGAATATGATTAAATAAGTCGAATTTGTATTGAATTAGATCAAGAAATGAGGAAATAGGATTTGGATCGGGGAAAGTCTAAAATTATCGAACAGTCGTTCTGATCTGTTCGTGTTAGTACGAGGTAAGTTCATAAGAAAATAAATGTTGTTAAATTGAAATGTATGTGCATTATATGCGCGGAATTGAGTTGTAAAGAAATATATATATGTGATATCGAATTAAATCGAGCTTTGGAGAAACTGTTCCCATCATGGATTGTTCGAATAGTTGAAATCGAGAAAGTTTCGATAATGTGACAATGTCTGAAAAGCCCTGTACGAACCATAGGAATAGTTAGGATACATATGTCATGACATAGGATTCCGATATGTGTTATCGTGTAAGACCATGTCTGGGACGTTGGCATCGATTTGTTATTTACGTGTATGACCATGTCTGGGACATTGGCATAGTATATGATTTCGTGTAAGACCCTATCTAGAACAGTGGCATCGATATTTGATTACATGTAAGACTACGTCTGGGATGTTGGCATTGTACAAGCTTATGAGTTATCCGAGTATCCTTATTAATTCTGAACGATTCAACGGGCATTCCGAGAAATGAATAACCATATGAAATTGTATCCGATTCAGGTATGTGTGATTTGATATGAAGTTCAGAAACAAAAGGTCACAATGTATCATATGATCATATGTGAAATATATGACAACGAACAATATGAATGTATATAAATGAATGATGTGTTATATATGCTCGTTATATGAAATTGCGGTTCTATGTTTCAGACATGAGATTTATAAAATATAAAACATGGCTTTGATGTATGATTTCTTGGTTCGAAAACTTGAATAGATAATGAAATTAAAATGGTTGAGTTGGCTATATCGTTCATATATGCAAATTTGGTTTATGTGAATAAGGGAATTATGGATGTTCGAGTTTGGAAGTGTTTATAAAGAAGTTGATATAACCTTATGTATGATTTGTAATAAATGAACATAGTTCGATTGGCAATGTAATAAATATGTGCGAGCTTGACTTACATGATTGACTTAACGGTTGTTATTCGAATTTGAAAGCATGGTTATACGCTCATTGATAAATAAGATAAATGGAGTTATTTAATGTGGTTATATGAATTTACGAGTACAATAAATGTATATGTGATTGAGATTGGATAAATTTGGTTTAGTGATATTGGTTTATAGATATTATTAAAATAATTTATTTGCTTGTGGTTTACTAAGCTTTCAAAGCTTACTCTATGTGTTTTTCCTATATCTATAGAGTTTCAGAGACTTGCTCGAGTTGGAAGTTGTTGAAGACGTCATCGCACTATCCAGTTATCACTTTGGTAAATAAAATCTCTAAGTTTTGGTTATGTGGCATGTATAGGCTAGTTTTAGGATGGTTCATTTTGATTTGAGTATATATATAGCCATGCTAAAAATGGCTTAATTATGATGCTAATATTGTGTATATTTGGTTATGTATTGAGCTCATTTTGGGAAGTATGATTCATGGTTTATATGTATGGTGTAATTGGTTATGTGATTTGGCTTGAGCATTGAGGTGAAATATTGGATGTATTTTCGACTTATGGTTCATATTCCTATAGGGAAAATGATGAGTATAACATAGATGATGCATTAGTTATTTGAATAGAGTTTGAAAAGGAAAATAATGTGATATGTTTAGATATATATATATGTATATGGCCAAGTGAAATAGTCAATTTGGTATGTTCATAGTTGGGAATTTGATAGTGTTTAACATGTGATTTTAATATGCTTTGATATAGAAAATGGGCATGAAATTGGTTGATGATATTATGGATTGATTGATACATGTTTGGAGTTGAATTTGGCTGAAAATGTTGCGTATATTATGCTTGATTTTGGAATTGTCGAGAGGACCCAAATGGATGGCATATTGGCCTTGTAAATGGCCTATTTTTGTCCACAGGGGCAGAGACACAGGCTTGTGTCTCTACCATGTTGCTCGAGGGCCATTTGAAAATGAGCCTGGGCAGACCACAGGTCTCGCACACAGGGGCATGTGCCAGGACGTGTCGCCATGTCAGTTTCAAGCACGGGCTAGACACATGGGCGTGTCTTGTGGCAGTGTGGACAAGTCAGTATTTATGCCCTGTTTTGCCATGGCCTAGAGACACGGACGTGTCAATTGCCATGTAAGGCACACGGCCTGTTTACACGGGCGTGTGACCTTTATAACTTAGAAAAATTGTTAAGTTTTGAAAAACTTTTGTATGTCTTCGGTTTAGTCCCGACCTATTCCTAATGCATGTTTATGGTCTCATTGACCTAAGAAAGGGACTTAATTTTGATGTTTGACTATGATATGATGATGCATGACTTTTGATTGTGAAATGATTGCGAAATGTTCTGATATGTCCGGTAATGCCTCCTATCCCTAGTCTGGTGATGGATACGGGTTAGGGGTGTTACTCCAATATCCTTGTATCTTTTCATCAAGCTATTATGTTTCCTGAGGCTAAGATGTGGATTCAATTTTCTTGCACATGAATTGTACCTACTTTAAATGTTTCTAACATTAATGCCTTTAAAGTTATTTTACTCTAAGCTATTCTACAGAAAAAGAAGGTCTATGTTGGCAAATGGATTCACCAGAACATGGGAAGATGCATTAGTAGCTAGAAAGTGGGAGTATTCTTTCCCCATTTGGTGACAACTTTATGTAGAAAGGTGTATGTACCTATGACATCCACTGAGCAGTCGTTGAAACCATCTCGAAGCATTATCAGCGATACCTTGTTCCAGCAATACATCGAGCTAAGGGCCAAACAAATAAAAGATGGGAACAAGCGACAGCAAGAAACGACAGCTTCACCCACATTGTCACAAAGGGTGGCACAAGCTCAACAAAACGTTTGTGAGAGTAATCATACAAAACTAGATTGGATGATTCAATGGATGCAGGAATCGGGACCGATTTTCTAATAATTCGCAAGGAAAAACAACATCCGGGTCCCCAATTGTACACCTGACATGTTCGATCTGACGGGTATGGAACAAGCAGAAAAAGTGCATAAAAGCGAAGAAGAGGAAGAAGATGAGGAAGATGATAAGAGTGAGGAGATGGATGAGGAAGACGATTGAATTATTTTAATTTTATAAAGACTTGTATTAATTTTTGGATGATTTGAACTTTGTAGGAGTAAGATTAATAAGTAGATTTTTAGTTTTGTTGCATTTTGTTTAACCTTTCTATGTAGGAAACCAACACGAAGAAGACACAAACAATTTGAGCTTTACATGATCAAAGAAGGAAGCACCCACCAATAGGAGTTAGAGCAGTCACGATCAATCGAGTAACTTTTTTCTTTATCTTTTAATGGGCTACACATTGAAGACAATGTGTCAACTGAAGTGTGGGGGGGTAACATAGGTTGTTTTTAAAGTTTTAAATTTTAAATTTTTGTTGAGTTTTCATTTTCTTTTGGTGTGCTTGAGTTTGAACAAATACAAGTGATTGGTTAGGAGCATGTACATAGGTTGCTTATGTTTATGAATAAGTTTGACATGACAATAGAAGGTTTTAAATTTATTATTATTAGACTACTAAAGTCCTATATGTTTCATGGTAAATAGGTATTAAGCTATCATTTGTACCAAATGATTTAGAAAATACAAGGAAACGAACATGCTAGTATGAATGATAAATGATTGAATTTGTGGTTGTTTGATTGATTAAATTTGTGCATGATGAGATTTTTAGGGCTAACCTAAGGCATTGTTTGGAACACATCTAGAGCCAAAAAACTATCCTATTTTACTCTACCTTTAGTACCAATTTTAAGCCTTTTTGACACTTCTTGATGAACCACATTACAAGTCTCAAGTCTGAAAACGTTAATTTGTATATACCTTTTTTCTTTGGTCCTATACTACACAATTATAGACGTCTGGCCATACGTATTGAGGGTTAAGTAGCTACATCATGACAGATTTTGCAAAATTAGAGTGGAATAGGAAAGATTGGTGTGATATAGGAACTATAAGTTTGCCTAATGTTTGAAACAAAAAGAAAAACCCAAAAAGGGATTTAGTGCGAGTAGAAAAAGTCTTTAACCAGTGAAAAAGTATTCATGAGTGAGATGTATTGAAAAAGAGAAAAGTGACAAGATCACAAAAGAAAGAAAAACTCGTTCAATAGTGCACAAAAACTCATAGGGCTAGCCTTAGTTACTATGTCATGCTATGAATTCCTATACATTGAGAGACAAGGAAGGTAAGAAAATGAGAAATAAAATGGTGAGCGGGTAAGGGTCACTAAGGGGAGAAGAATAAGGATCAATACGATGTGCCAAACTATTCTCGTGTTTGTAACCTTTTAATGCTTACTATTTTTTAATTCCATACCTGTCCTAAGCCTCAGAACGTTACAAGTCGAAAAGCCCTATGTGACCTTAGTATCATCATACAGGAAAGGACATCATACTGAACATATGCATAAACAACTATTGGTATTCTGCTCAGATAATCAAAGTACTTGTATGATTTGTTAATGGATTCCTATAGGTGAGAACCTTAATACTTGTATATTCTATAACATACTAAACTTAGATGTTTGTAATCCAAAGTCGTAAGTCAAGTACTCATCATGTTGAAATATTAATAAGCATGAAATGCCTAAGTCGTATGCTCTAAAATCAATGCTTTTATCCTACTTGCTCAAGGCTCATCACTTTTATTTGTCATATTTGTTTATGTTGCTTGAGGAAAAGCAATGACTTAAGTGTGGGGGAGTTTGATCTACCGTAATTTGGTGTAGCTGGTTAAACTAGTTTTCACATTTCAGAATTTGAATATAAGCATTTTTGTTATGTTTTAGTTAAGTTTCTTTAGTTTTACATACATTCAATAAAATGTGCACATCAAGTCTTTTATTAACCTTAAGGGTTGAATGAGGCCTAAGGGAGAGCTAACGTACTTTGTGAGTGTGCAGGAGACCATTAGAAGGCATTTCGGGCCAATACTAGACACTTGTCGCAACATGGGAGATTCAATGTCACAACATAGAGAGAAAAATAGAGAAAGTGAGAAACTACCTTTAATGTCGCGACACACCCCTAATGATGGCTGTAGAAGAGCATACTAGTTGCTATGTCGCAACACATGTCTTGGTGTGTCATGACATCAACTCAGTAATGAGAATAAAACATGAAGTAGGGGCATTTTAGTCTACACAATCAAATTTAAAGCTCAGGAATGTCAGTTAACCTACGGTTAAGGATGACGACCACCTGAAGGCTATAAATAGGCTCATTTAGCACAAATTAGGGGGCTTTCCATTAGCTTAGATTCTTTTTTTAGGTTTTAGACTTGTTTTCTTGTTTCTCTTAGGTTTTTATAGTTTAGTTTATTTGTTCCTTCAAGATATTGGATTTTAAATCAAGATCAACTTCTGTGGATTCGTTTTATTCAATATCAATCCGGCTTTCTTAAATTCTCTATTCCACTTCATTCCCCACAATTAATTATTCCCTTCTTTACATGTTGTTTATTAAGGCCATAAGGAACTAATCCTTCTATGGGGGGATTAGCGAGTGGAGGCATGATCTCTTAACTATTTTTGTAGGGTTACTCAACAGATCAATTGTTTGGAAAAGGAAGAACGTGAAACAAACCCTAGGCTTGACAAACTTGAGAAGTCATCAAGGTGGGAATTAACCTAAAATTTTTTATTTCCCATTCGTGAACACATTTACCCCAAGCTAGTCTGGACTGTGAGGTCGAAAATAAATAGTTCTTGGTGACTCATTATGTTAGTGGAAGATCAGAAGATCCTACTGGGGTAGTGACTAGTTGGTTGACGAGGAACCCAAGACGATAGTTAATTGGGATTAGCGAAGTAAGCTGATCACCCATCCTTAGATTTGGATTCACTTTATTTATCTCTATCTCTTGCAACTTTAATTTCTTTTTATGTTATTTTATTTTATTATTTTACAAACCCTAAACATATTTCTTAGTTTACTCTCATACTACAACTAACTTAAAGTATTAATTAGATCTTTAACTATTTAGGTTAAGATTGATTTAGGAATCGCCTCCCTTGGGTATGATCCTCAAAGTACTCACCTACTTCAGTGTAAAATCTATATTACAACTTGACCTGTATACTTGTGGATACTGCCTCATAACTCTCTATTCTAGTCCAATATTCACATTGTGGATGTTAGTACATCTAGAGGCAGTCATTTGCCTTTGTCATCCCATACGCAATGGTTTCTAATCACCTCTGAACGCACCAATGTCCAGAGTAGAAATCCTGCACGAAAGATGTAAAAAAGCAGTATCCACTAGTATACCGGTCAAGTTGTAATATAGTTACAACGGAGTAGGTAAGTACTCTGAGGGTCATACCCAATGGAGGCAAGCATTAAATTAATTCTAACTTAAACATGAATAGATCTAAATAATGCTTTAATCGAATTATTGTACGAAAGATTAAAAGAAGGGTTTTAATAAACTATACTAATTATAAGCAAGGACATAAAAGAAAATTAAATAAATGAAAAGCAAGAAATCAAATAAGAAAATATATACCAAATCCGAGCAGGGGTGATTAGCTCGCATTGGTAATCTTAATCAACTATCGTCTTGGGTTTTCTTGTTCAATCAACTAGTTAATACCTAGCAGGATCTTCCGATGCATTCACTGGAATACTAATTCAGCAAGAGCTACTTATCTTCCGACCTCACAGTCTAGACCGATTCAAGGTTAAGGGTTCACGGATAGGCCATACAAATTTTTGGCTAATTCCTACCTTGATGACTTCCTAGGGTTTTCAGGCCTAAGGTTTTAGATTCTTCCTCTCCTGAACTACTAATCCATTAAGAAATCCAGAAAAAATAGTTAATTATTCATACCTCCACTCGCTAATCCCCCATAGGAGGATTAGTTCTCCGTAGATCTAGTAAACAATATAAACTTGAACAAAAGAGTGAACATAAAGAACAATTTCAAGAATAGTTTTTAGAAGAAGCCTAGTTGTATTGAATTTAAGTTTAGGATCTTCATTGCATTTGAGAATAATTTTAGAATCTGATTTCTCCCCAAAAGTAAAATAATAAGAACAAAAATCTAAAACCTAAGAAAAGAGAAAACTAAAGACTAAATCTAAAGAGAAAATTTTACAATATGAAAAATGTGTCTATAACATGTGTTTGTTGAGCCTATTTATAGACTTAGAATGGACATCATCCATAACCCTAGGTCAGCTACCATTCTTGAGCTTAAACTTGGAATGTGTGGACCAAAACGCCCTTGGCTCGTAGTAATTTCCCATCTAGAGGCGATGTCGCGACACACTATGTTCTATGTCGCGACATCGACAACAGTATGCTCAACTTCAAGTTATCTTCAGGGGTATGTCGCGACATTAAAAGCAGTCTTGGACTTTTCTTATTCTACTCCTTACATTGCGACATCCTATGCTTTATGTTGCAACCTAGCGACCAGTATCGAGTTAATAAGCTTTCTAATGGTCTCCTACACACTCACAAAGTATATTAGCTCACCCTTAGGCCTTATTCGGCCCCTAAGGTCAATAAAAAACTCGAACAACACATTGTATTAAGTTTAAATAAATGTAAGAAATCTTAACTAAATTCCAACTAAAATGCTTGTATTAAAGCTCCACAAATGCGAAAACTAGTTTAATCTGCTACACTGAATTATGGCAGATCAGTTTCCTCCTCCTCATCTTCATTTTCCTCAAATGAATCACTTGACCTGTCAAGCCATTGTATGACCTATACTCCTTGACTTGCCATAAATGTATCCACAAATGGCTCAATTTCCTCTAGAACCTAGCTTACGTTGCCACTGTGTAGGCTCATCCTTAGTCTTGTTCTTAGCACTTAGTTTCTTTGCAAATCGACTTACATCCATTTTTTTTTGCGTCGTTGATTCCAGTCCTAAATCTATTTCCTATGAAGCTTTTGGAATTGGTTGAGCAAGGAATCATCGATGCTGCTATGAGTAGGATGATGAGTCTGCTCGGTGGATGCGATGTAACAGCCCGATTTTAGGCTTAGTCAGAACAGTGGTTTCGAGACCACTAATCTGAGGTCAGAGAAAGTATTTTTATTATTATTTAAGATTATAACATGTTTATATTAGTGCATGAAAAAATTGGTGAAGAAATCTTAGCGTTTATGAGCTTAATTACAAAAAATGACTAAATCGCATAAAGTGCAAAAGTCCTATTTTGATAGCTAAGGGAGTTAAATTGCCATGAAACTTAAATTGGGGGTCTTTAAAGGGTAAATAGACCCTTAGACTATAGCTTGGTTGGCCATGTGACAAAGAAAGTCTAATGGTCAAGGTATTAGGCATGTGATGACATAATATGCAATAAAATAATACCCTAAAAGCCTAGTCATCATCTTTTTCCTCCATTCTTTCTTCTTGACTGAAAATATTAGCCATTAGAGGGATTTTTGAAGCTTGAATTTTCAACCATTTAGTTTCTCTACAAGTAAGTGATTTTGATGATTTTTCTTGATGATTTTTGTACTTTTAGAACCCTTGTAACATGAGCTTTCAAATGAGGGGACTATTTTTCAAAATGGTTGAAAGTCTAAGGTTTCACCATGAGTATGTTCATGTTGTTTTCTAAAATTTTATGTAAGAAAATGATTCATAGTGGTGAAATAAACAACTTTTGTGAAGAGATTTCTTATGGAAACCCTAAAAATGACCATATTGCATAAGTTGTAAAATAAGTGATAAATGTGTGAAATAATGGAGATTTTTGGGTTGCTATAAGAGTAAAAAGGGTTCGACTAGGCTTAAGATATGAAGAAATTCGATAAAAATCGATTTTCGAGCACAGCGGTAAAATAGTCATTTTTCCCAATTATGATTTTTCGGGTGTCTAGATTAATGTGCTGATAAATGAGTGAATTTTTTTATTATAGATCAAGAAATTCAAAATTCGAACCTAGACCGGGGGAAGGCCAAGCGAGTAGATTAGACCAATGAGTCGCCATATTTTGTAAGCCTAGGTAAGTTGTATGTAAATAATACAACTACCTTGTTATTATATGTGCCAAATTGATATAACATGAAATGCTTGATTGTGGAAATGGTAATGCATGATGATAATTAAGACAGTAGAATTCCCGTTTGAACCATAGGGAATAAATTAGATATTCATGCCAAGACGTATGGGTTATTGTGAGCTAGTGTAAGACCATGTCTGGGACATGGCATCGGCATTGAGACGAGAGCTAGTGTAAGACATGTCTGGGACATGCATTAGCCTCGAGACGTAAGCCAGTGTCAGACATGTATGGGACATGTATCGGCTACGAGATGTGTTAGTGTAAGACCATGTCTGGGACATGGAATCGACACAGATATGTGAGAGCTAGTGTAAAACCATGTCTAGGACATGGCGTCAGCCTCGATGACGATAGTCAGTGTAAGACCATGTCTGGGACATGGCATCGACTTAAGATATGAGCCGGTGTAAGACCATGTCTAGGACATGGCATCGGTATTCTACCCCATGTTTCAGGCTTATTGATTATCCGGTAGTGTTCTAAATGGTTCAACAGTGAGAGTTATAGTTTAAGTAAATGAGAGAAGTATAACCTTGTTGTGAGTGGTACAGGCACCGATTTAGTGTGTGTGAGAAGTGAGCTCAAAATATACTATATGATTAGTAATGGATAGTGATGAGTAAGTTGTGTTTATGCCTTCTCTTGTATTATGAGCATGATGATGAATGGTAGAATTATTGTTATATTTATTTGCATGCAACTTACTAAGCCTTGTGCTTACTTCCTCTTCTTTCCATTTTCTTATAGTGCCACCTAAATAGCTCGAGGACCAACGGAAGTCGGAGCCAATGATCACACTATCAGTTAAGGCACTCGGTATAGTCAGATTACTTGTTTTGAGTATGGCATGTATATGGCTTAGGCTTTAAATGTTTTATGTCATTGGGAATTGGCCAAATGTGTTGGCTTGGGCTAAAACCCTTTATTTTGTATAAAGCCTTGAATGAGGGATAATATTCATTTTGTTATATATACATAAAAGATGTTATTTTCATGGATGAGTATATTGCATATGAGAAGTGTTGTCTACTGTGGTTGTTTTAGTTATGTGGATCATTCTTGTATTGGTGTTGATTGATTTTGTGTAGGTTATGTGAGGAAGGGTGACAAAGAGGCTTGGTAGATAGGCTTATTTTTTCCCACAGGGAAGACACACAGGCTTGTGTCTAGGCCGTATGTGACACACAGTATACCCCACGGGCGTGCGATCCATTCGTGTGTCCCTTGCACGTAAAATTTGCAAGTCAGTCTGCACGGTAGTAAACACACGGGCAGAAACATGACCGTGTGTCTCAGCTGTGTGAAGGACACGGCCTAGAACATGGGCATGTGCCTTAGCCATGTGACCCGTAAGAATTGCTGACGTCAGAAATAGAATGTCTAGGTTTTTGCACACGGGCTAAGACACGGGAGTGTCATGGCCGTGTGAGGGACACGGGCCAAGGACACGAGTGTGGTCTAGGTCGTGTGAAAACCCCTGTAGGTTCAACATTGAAATTAATTCCACATGGGTAAAGGACATGGGCGTGTCCCTGTATGCTTAGGCCGTGTGAGCCACACTAGCCAACAGCACGACCATGTCGAATTGGTCACACGGGCGTGTTGCCCCTTCCACACAGGCGTGTGCCCCTCTGTCTAGTGTTATTTTTCAGAGTTCATTGAATGACCCGAATTGGTTCCGATTGGTTATTAAATGAAAGTTTGGAGTCTTGTAGGCCATATTGAAGAAGTTTAGACAAAGTTTTAAAAATTTGACCAGATCTTGATGATTCAGAAACATAGGAATGTATATGTTCAAGTAGGCAACGCGTAGGGTAGGGGTGTGGGATGTTACATGCAATGTTTACTACAGCCCTACGATAGAGATCGGTGACCAAATTCAAGAAATAAATACCCACCTTTCCACCCACAATGCAACGGTTCAATTGTTAATTTATATATATACCTACACAAATTATTTTGCTTTATAAAATAGAGTACAATAGGGTTGCTCTAAAAATGTTACAGTTCTTAGTGTCGGGCGTTGGGTTGAAATGAGTACATAAAAATTGCATCCAAATTTTTGCAATGGGGAACACTATTGTTTTTTAAATGAGAGAGGTTGCCCCAATGAAGCTTCCTGCTTCCACTCGCCTCTACCTTCCGTAAGGTAGTTCAAAATCGCGTTCATGTCTACATTAGTAAAATGTATCTAAACTAGCATACCTAACATACACCCGATCACATTTAGAAATTTTAAAATTGGAGTAAAACTCCAGTACTATTGGCACTATAATAGGCTTATTAGGAAGCATGCAAATTGTAATAGCCCGATTTTGAGCTTAGTCAGAACAGTGGTTTCAAGACCACTAGCTCGAGGTCAGAGAAATTATTTTTGATATTATTATATGTGTTGTGGAATAATTATATTAGAGTATGAAAATTTTTTGTGAATTAATTTTATCGATTTCATGCTTAATTGTGAAAAAAGATTAAATCGAATAAAGTGCAAAAATCCTATTTTGATAGCTAAAGGTGTTAAATTGCCAAGGGGCCTTAATTGGGAGTCTTCAAAAGGCAAATAGACCCTTTTTAGGAGAGTGTCTGGCCATAGGGGGACATGAGAGGTCAAAAGTCAAATATTAGGTGTGTTTGGTGACTTAAAGGAATAAAAATAAAAATAAAGGAAAGAGAAAAAGATATCATCTTCTTCTCATTTCCTTCTCCACCAAAAATACCAACAAATTGAGGGTTTTGGAAGCTTAAAATTTGCAGCCACTCTCTACCTTTGAAAGTAAGTGATTTAGATAGCCTTACTTGATAATTTTTGTCTTTTTGGAACCCCTAAAGCTTAATCTAGCTATTGAGGGGACTATTATGCAAAATGGTTGATAGTCTAGGGATTTACCATGAAAGGAGTTGTGACATTTTCTGAGTTTTTATGGAAGAAAATGAATACTAGTTGTTAGATAAACAACTTTTGTGAATTGGTGTTTATGAAAAAACACTTAAAATGGACTATTTTGTAAAGTAGAAAAATGGAGGATAAATGGGTGAAATGTTTGAATTTCTGAGTTTCCATAAGTATGAAATAGGTTCGGCTAGCTTAGTTAACGTAAAAATTTGATAAAAATCAATTTACGAGCCCAAGGGCAAAATCATAATTTTGTAAAAGTCTAAGGGCAAAATGGTCAAATTCTCCAAATTATGTATTGTTGATGTTTTATTAATATGGTGGCTAAATGAGCAAAATTTTATCATTTTAGACCAAGAAAGACGGAATCCGGACCTAGACCGAAGGAAAACCAAGCTAGTAGAGTAATTCAACACTATAGCAAAACAAGTTTTTAGCGGCATTTTTAACGATTTTTTAATGAAAAACGCTGCTAAAGAACGAGCATTAGCGGCGCTTCTTCAAAAAATCCGCTAAAGAATGAGCATTAGCGGCGCTTTATAAAAAACGCCGCTATAGGTTCACCTTTAGTGGCACTTTTTAAAAAAGAGCCGCTAATGATCGAGTATTAGCGGCACTTTTTGAAAAAACACCGCTAATGATCGAGTATTAGCGGCACTTTTTGAAAAACCCCGCAAAAAATTTAACACAACGACCTCGTTTTCCATTAAGCCTTTAGTGGCTTTAGCAGCATTTTTCTAAAACGCCGCTAAATATCGAGAATTAGCGGCGCTTTTTCTAAAAAAGCCGCGATAGGTAGACATTTAGCGGCGATTTTCAAAAAGCGCCTCTAAAGAATTTTGCATAACGTCGTCGTTTTGTATTGAACCTTAGTGGCAAGATTTTAGCGGTGTTTTTTAAAAGACGCCGCAAAAAGATTTAGGAAGACATCGTCGTTTTGTGTTAAACCTTAGTGGCATTAGCGGCGTTTTTCAGAAAACGCATTTATAGGTAGAGTATTAGTGGCATTTTTTTGAAAAATGCCCCTATAGGTGGGTATTAGCGGCGTTTTTAAAAAAACGCCGCAAAAAATATTTTATCTATATATTTATTATTTAAATGGTTTATTTATTTTATTGATTAAAATGCAATTTATTTTTAATTGAATATTTAAATTCTTCAGAAAAAAATATGACACGTATACAAAATTTGAAAATAAAAACATATAAAAATATATGTTAAAATGAAAAAATTAAAATACTATTATTTAAAATAATTTTAAAATTTTTTTGCTATATGACTGATTGTTTGTCAAAATATATATTAAAGAAATTCTTATATAATCGTAAAAGAGATCATATTAATTTTAAAATATTGAATTAATTAGCATTATAGTTTAGGGTTTATGGTTTAGGGTTTATGGTTTATGAGTTAATATTTTAAGGTTTAGGGATTATGTGTTTAGGGGTTGTGCTTTAAAGTTTAGGGATTAGTGGGTATGGGTTAAGGGTTTTAAGGGTTATGGGTTTAAGGGTCAAGGGTTATGGGTTATGGGTTTAATGGTTAAGGGGATAAAGGTTAGGGGTTAAGGGGTTTAATGGTTAAGGGGACATGGGTTAGGGGTTTATGGTTTATGAGTTAATATTTTAAGGTTTATGGATTATCGATTTTGGGATTATGCGTTTAAGGGTTATGGTTTATGGTTTAAGGACTAGGATGCAAGGTTTAGGGTTTAAGGTTTAAGGGTTTAGGGTTAATAGGATAGTGGATATGGGTTATGGGGTCAGGGTTTAAAGGGATAGGTTTTAGGGGTTATAAGATTAAATGGACAAGGGTTAGGGGTTGTTTTTCAATTTATATATTAAATAATTTCAAATTTTAAAGATTTCAAATTTAGAATAATTTTCAAGAATTAAAATTTTAAATAATTTTCAAGATTTCAAATTTTAAATAATTTTCAATATTTCAAAATTTATCTAATTCTTTTAAATATTAGTTAAATTTTAAAAAACTATTTATTTAAAAGGAAAAAATTAAAATACTATTCATTTAGTGGCACTTCCATAAAACGCCACCAATGTGCATTACAAGTCCTAAAAATGACGCCATTTTATCTTTGCTGTTAGTGGCGTTTGTTAAAAAAATCCGCAATAGGCTACACATTACCCTTGTCAAAAACGCCGCAAATATGTGTAATGTGTGAGCAAAACGGTGACATTTTACCCTTGTTATTAGTGGCATTTACTAAAAACGCCGCAAAATGTGATAAGTGGTTAGAAAGACACCGTCGTTTTATAATTTTATTTAGTGGCGCTTCCATAAAACGCCACAAATATGTATTACAAGTCCTAAAAACGACACCATTTTATCCTTGTTGTTGTGACGTTTGTTCTAAAATGCCACAATAGGACATGCAATACCGGCGTTTTGGTCTAAAAAGCCGCAAATATGTGTAATGTGTGAGTAAAATGGCGTCGTTTTATACTTTGTAGTTAGTGGTGCTTGGTTGAAAATGCCGCAAATGGTATTCAGTTTTCTACCGAAACGGCGTTGTTTTTTTTCCACCCTTTTATCCCAAAAGATATACCCAAAAAACATTAAGTGTTTTCCCCTAAAATTTGCCCTCTAACCCTAAATTTTTAGTAAATCGAAACCTAACCCATCTCTCCATCTTCGGACCTGACCATCTGTTGCATCACCGTCGACTCGACCATCTGTTGCATCACTGTCGCACTCCTCTGTTGCAACCAATCGATAAGTCGAAACCCTCACTCAGCTATTTCATCCATCTTCTTCTCGGTTCTCATTTTATTGGTTCGATCCTTTCCGATTTTTGTAACAGGGAATTGAAACCCGGGTTAGAGAAATTACTAGTGGAGGAATCACAATCTTCTGCAGCAGCTTCACCTGCTACTTCATCATCATATTTACCTTCGGATATTGAATAGAAGAGAAAGGGGAAGAAGGGAAAGATAAAGGTATGCTTTTTTTTCTCTTTTTTCTTCTTGTGTATCATAAAGAGCTACTTTTTTGTTCATCTTTCGTATATGCTCTTGTTTTTGTTGTGCTACTTAGATGACTTAATATATATATGATTTGTTATTGTATCGAGATGGACATAGTAGAATATAGAGAAATTGAATATAGATTTTTACTAATCTTGGCGATTTGGTTTCTGGCTTGTACATTCCCATCAACTTTATTGTGAAATGAATCTCTATGATATATTGATATATTTTTACTTTTATGGTCTTTGAAGCTTGCATTAGCATAAATCATGAAAATTTCTATGTAATTTTCTGTTTGATTTTGAAGTAGTATCATTTGCAATTATGGCAAGCATGTTCAAAAAGCCTTAATCTCAAATTGTAACCAGTTGAGTTTAGTATTTGCTACTGATATAAATGAGTTCACACTTTCCAGTTTTTACCTCCTGATGGTATAATCTGTGATATGAACTTATTCTGACCTTCTAAGTTTTTCAAAGTCTTGGATGATGTAAAAGTATGATGAAATTTTGTATGCAAGGAAGGGAACCTATATTTGTTAGTAGGTTAAAATATGTTGCAATTCCTTAGAATTTAATCTTTCTATTTTTATTTCTAAGTATGATGTTTGTGCTTGTCTAATCTTGATGTTCTCCTAGTGCCATAGGAGTTTAATGCTTTAGTGCTAATTGTGCACCTGTTGTGGATGTTTGTTTATGCATTGCTCTTAATGTTATTAGCGATGTATCACCACTGGTAACAGTTCTAAATTTGACCTTGTGTCCATTAAATTTAATTGGACTCGAGAATTGTTTTAGTTGCATTTTGGTATCACCCCTATGTGATCATGGCATAGACTTAGTATTTTAGAACTATAAATTAATAATGTGTACCAGTGATGTCCTGATGAGAGGAAGAAAGAAGAAACTACATTAATGGATCATGTTTTTAACTTATTTAATTCTTATTTGTCCTTAGGTTATTTTTTAATTTCATGGTTGTTAATTGTTTGCAGGTGTAATTTAATTTGCTGGAGTCGACGCTACCATCCAATTTACAATTTCTAAGAGGTATGTGAAAATTAATTTAAAAATATTTCCCTATGTATACATTTTTTAATTTAAAAATCTTAGTAGGATGTGTGGAATTCTGTTTATTCACTTTTGATATTATAAAAAAGGTAAAATGACTCTTTTAATCCTCATGATTTACAGTTTTTTTTGTCAATTTGGTCCAACTCATAAACAATTAGAAATAAATGGTTTTAACAATTAAATTACTTTTTAAAAATTATTTTTTTATTTTTATTTTTCACAATTTATTATTATTTTTATATTTTTATTGAAAATACAAAGAACAAAAAATTGTAAAACATTTTTTAAAATGTTTATGTACTTTTAAAGAGATTGGACCAAATTGATAAAAAAAACTATAAATCATGAGGGCTAAAAGATTTATTCTACTTTTTTAAAGCAGCCCATCATCAATTGTAATGGCAAGACCAAAATTTTTAAATAAAAAGAAGTACAAACTCAATGTCTCAAAAATTGAAGTATGGGGACTCATATTTAAATTCCATAAGAAACATAGCAATTGGCAACTTGCTGCTTGGTGTCTTTCTAAAAGCCAAAATTGAGATTTAAGTAAATGATAGTAAACCACGTTTTAGGTACCTGGTATAATTTGTTGAGCTCAAACATATTGTCTTTCACCATCTCTTAAAACATTTTGCTAGTTCCTCGAATTTCGAACTCTAGGTTACATCTCCAAGCCTTTTTGTCAATAAAAAGTGTTATATGTATTAAAAGAAGAAAAAGGAACTTAATTAACAATTTATTATCATATTGCACTTGTATCATTAAGTTAGTTTCATCATGAAAAACAAAGGCTTAAAAGTTACATATAGTAGTGATGATCAATCTCTCAATTTATAATGGCAAACCACATAGACAACTAAGATTAGCCATTGGAGTAGCAACTAGCATGCTTTACATCATAAAATGTAGGTGTACGTTTGATGTTCATTCTTTATCTTTAGATTATTTTTTAATTTCATGGTTGTTCATTGTTTGCAGGTGTAATTTAATTTGCTGGAATTGACGCTACCATCCAATTTACAATTTCTAAGAGGTATGTATGTTTAGTATAGGCTAAATCTTTATTTGATGTCTCTCCATTGAAATCTGCCAAGCCAAGTACAATTTATAATTAGGTATATACCTTTCTCGGCATTGATATTAAAATTGACAGCTTCTAGATATCACACACATGTTTGCACATGTACACCAACTTCCACTTCATTTGCCTGGCTTCGCTTGGGGATATTTGCTACTGGTTCCAATGCGTATGTTCTTACTTGCATTAATACTGTAAAAGGGATCATTTCTGCTCAATTTAAATTTAAATTATTATTTAAATATTCTCATACGTTTTATCACAAATATTATCATCCGTTTTATCATTTAAGTTAAACTTTTTATTCAAAATAAATCATAGCTTTTAAGCTAAATACGGATGTTCACACAATGCTTTAACATGTACTTAAGAAAATATGCCTTGTAAAACATAAATTAAATTAAGTGTGGACTATTGTACATTTATATTTTAACTGCACATGTGATTTGTCAAATAAAAGCAAAATACATGTCTATATTAAAACAAGGTTCAATCTTATTTTAATTAATATAATTTGGATTAATTTATTTAAATATTATTAAATTAATATAATTTTTATAAATATTATTTAATTAAAATAATTTTTTTTTGCATTTGATTTTTCACATCGTCAAATTTTATTTTTATTATTTTTTCCCAGGTATAAAAAATGGAATGTTGGAGTAATAAATTTATTGTCAAGTTTAATATATGAGAACATATTAAATCTAAGAAAATGGAATGCTGAAAATAATTAAAATATTATATCATTTTAATATATAAGAGTTTATACTATATAAATTATTAATGTGCAAAATTTATAAGATTTTAAAAATATATATACTTGAATACATCACTAGTACGTAAAATATATACTTGAACTTACATAACTCACATAACTTATATAACTTATATAACTTACATAACTTACATAACTCACATAACTCACATAACTCACATAACTCACATAACTTATATAACTTACATAACTTACATAACTTACATAACTTACAGAACTTACATAACTTAATTATACTTATAAATAAACAACTTACTCGTGTAATTTATTGTCAAGTTTAGACTTCAAAAACTACGAAATGGATAGGAGTTGGATGAAATTTTCAAGAGTAAGCAACGCCTATCAAAATGGAGTACAAACTTTTCTAAATTTTGCATTTCAACATGCAAGCCAAGAGAATAGGATTCTTTGCCCGTGTAAGAAGTGTGGCAACATCAATTGGCATTTTCATGAAGTTGTCTACGAACATCTAATTGTTGATGGCTTTATTCGGGGGTATAAAAAATAGATTTTCCATGGAGATTGTACATCTAGTGGAACTTCTTCAACGATTAATCTGACTTATCCTGACATTGATTACCACCAGTATGTTAAACAATATGACATGGAAGGTATGTTGCGGGATGCATTTAATATGCACAGTAATGGTGAGCAATCGTTTCTACCTGACTTTATTGCATCCGATGATTGTAATATTGGTGGAAATGTTTTTTGCAAAACGGGAACAAGTGCACCTGATGAGGAGCCAAATGAAGAAGCGGTGAAGTTCTATAATTTACTTAATGAAATGAACGAAGAACTTTACGAGGGATCAAAATATTTGAAATTGTCCTTCTACATTCGTCTATTTCACTTAAAATGTTTGGGAGGGTGGACTGGAAACTCTTTTACAATGCTGCTAGAGTTTCTGAGAGAATGTTTCCGTTTGCAAAAATCCCCCAGTCTTGTCAAGATATGAAGAAACTAATAAAAGATTTGGGCCTTGGGTACGATAAAATTCATAGTTGCCCAAATGACTGCATGTTGTACTAAGGTGATCAGAAGAACCAACAGTCTTGTTTGCGGTAAGTCTCGTTGGATGAATGGGAATATAGAATATGTGAATGCAGATGAAGGAGGGGCACAGTTAAGAAAGAAGCCAGTCAAGGTTTTGCGATATTTTCCCCTAATACCAAGACTTCAAAGGCTTTTCATGTTGTCAAAGACGATTGATTCTATGAGGTGGCATAATGATCAACAAACTGATGATGGATTATTAAGGCATCCTGCTGATTCTTTAGCTTGGAAATCATTTGACAGTAAATTTCCAAGCTTTGCAAGCGATCCTCGGAATGTGAGGCTTGGGCTAGTAGCTGACGGCTTTAATCCTTTTAAAATCATGAGTACTTCGTACAGTACTTGGCCTGTAGTGCTTGTTCCTTACAATTTGCCTCCATGGATTTGTATGAAGCAATCTTCATTTATTTTATCAATGATTATCCCTAGAGAGAAAGGTCCCGGAAATGATATTGACATCTATTTGCAGTCACTTATTGAAGAGTTAAAATAGTTATGGTCTGGTGTTGAGACATATGATGTATTAAGAAAGGAGAACTTTAATTTACGTGCAGCTTTGTTGTGGACAATTAATGATTTCCTAGCTTATGCTAATTTATCGGGTTGGAGTACTAAAGGACGTTATGCCTGTCCTTGTTGTGCTGCGCAAACTTGTCCGACGTGGTTGTATAATGGGAAGAAGTTCTCTTACATGGGTCATCGTCGGTGATTATATGGAAATCATAAATTTAGATTTCAAAGGACTCTATTTGATGGTACTGAAGAGTACAGAGGAGCTCCTGAGCAGGCCGTTGGATCTGAAATCTTGTTTATGTTAAAAGATATCAACTTTAGTTATGGGAAGATGAATCAACCACCTAACACACAAACAAAGAGAAGATCGAAGGATGAATCTGATGATGAATCTGACGAAGAGGATAATCCTAATGAGGCGGCCTTGTGGAAAAAAATGAGTATTTTTTTTAGTTGCCTTATTGGAAGCACAACATTTTACACCACAATCTTGATTTCATGCATATTGAGAAGAATGTCTGCGAGAACATAATTAGGACAATTTTCAATGTCAATGGAAAATCAAAAGACAATCTTCAGAGTCGATTTAATTTAGTTGACATGAGAATTCGGCGTGATCTTCATCCTCAAGTACTTTTGAATGGGAAATATCGGTTGTGGCCTTCTATTTTTTTCAACGTCAAAGAAAAAGAAAGAGGTGTTCTGCATGGTGTTGAAGGATATAAAGGTCCCAGATGCGTATGCGTCAAATATATCTCGATGTGTAAGTCTTAAAGATCGAATATTATATTCATTAAAATCACATAATTACCATATCTTGATGTAAGATTTACTCCCAGTTGCTTTACGGTGCTGTATGTTAAAAAATGTGACGTCCTGTATAATTGAACTATCTAATATAATGAAAGCTATTTGTGGCAAAGTTTTGGATGTTGAAGAACTTGAGAAAGTACAAGATCGAGCCGCTTTGACTTTATGCAATTTGGAGAAGATCTTTCCACCTTCCTTCTTCACTATTATGGTGCACTTGGTAATCCATCTCCCTCACGAAGTAATACTTGGTGGACCGAGTTTTTATCGATGGATGTATCTTATAGAAAGGTGCTAATTTATTTGTCAAGTATTCATTCATTCGCCTCTATACATTTAGTTACAGCTTTTGATAAATATTGTATATCGTGTTTAGGTTCCTAAGAAAATTGAAGTCTTATTATCGCAATAAGCATTATCCAGAAGGATCAATTGCTGAAGGCTACTTGGCAGAGGAGTGCATGACCTTCTATTCTAGATATTTAGAAGATGTTGAAACATGATTGAATAGACCAAGTAGAAATGCTGGGCTCAATGATCATAACTTGGCCGAAACTTATTTATTCCAAAGTTATGGAGAACCAATCAGCAGAGTTGAAATTGCAGAATTAGATGATATATCGTGGATACAAGCACATCGATATGTACTTTTTCACCACGATTCAGTTGAATCGTTACGTAAGTAAGTTCTAAAATTTCCTCACATATTTGTCGCTTTGATTTGTTTATCTTCTAACCAATTAAACTTGTTTTTAACATAGTGAGTACAAACAAATTTTGAGATCTCGTGCACGCTCTCGAAGATTACAACATTGAGAGATTAATGAGTTGTTCACAAAATCTTTTCATGAATGGTTAAGCCAAACGGTATGTAACTGAAGTTAATAAGTTCCATATAATCGCGAAATTTAGTTAATCAAATAAGAATGTTTTTACATAATACATTTATAATTACTCAAATTACTTTCGATTCAATAGGTTTTGAGTGGGAGGGACGTCAATGACGAAATTAAATGGCTTTCCCAAGGTCCGAACAGATTAATAAAAAGATATAGTGCCTTCCTCATCAATGGATACAGATTTCATACAAAATATCGCGAGAGAATGAGGAGAACTCAAAATTGTGGAATTGTTGTTAATTATTCAATTACAAGTTATGCTAGTGCTAGGAACAGTAATCCGGTTGAGGGTAATGTGGAGTATTACGGACTTCTTACCGACATTATTGAGTTGGATTACTATGGTAGAACGAAAGTTGTCTTATTTCAGTGTGATTGGGCTGATGTTAATACTGCTCACGGAATTAAAAAAGATCAATTTGGTTTTACAATGGTTAATTTCTCTCGCTTGATTCACACTGGACAACAATTGATGGACGAGCCATATGTATTTTCTTCTCAAGTGAAACAAGTTTTTTATTCGAAAGATCCAACTGATGAGGGTTGGTATGTTGTACTCCGGAAGACCCCTAGAGACTTGTTTGACATGGGTAATGGAAGTAGAGATGACATCATCGAAAGATCAGAAACATTACCTTTTCCAGAACAAAACTTAGATGAAAATATCCCCAGTACTAGTACACAACATCAATGGGTTCGACATGATGTGGATGAAGATATTTACGAAAAATGATGTAGTAAGATTTTACGATTTTTTAATTATATGTAATATTATAATTTTAATCTTGGTCATGTTATATAGGTACTATTATTGTTGTAATTTGTTACTAAAACTTCAACTATTTTATGTGTATTGTAGGAAAAACACGTAGAAGAAGATTACGAGATTTAAGTAGTGTCCAGAATACTCCAAATTCAAAAGAAGCAAATAGTGACTAGCAGACAGTTGTTGGATCTTCAAATGTGCCAGAGACACTTGACGAGCCTGCAGAATTTCAAAGTAATGTTAAGTTCATTTTACATTTGTTGACTTTTATTATTGATTTATTTGTCAATTTTAAAATAATAATATACCGTTTTTCAGCTGAAAGTGGTGGGACGCGTAGAGATCGGGGACATGCGCTACTTAAAGATTTATACGACTTAAATCCTATCGAGCGTGTCAAAGTAAGTAGAAACAGTCATGGTCAGCCTGTTGGATCTGAAGCTCGACTTTTAGCAGGCTATTTGGGCATTATATCACGAAATGCCAATATGTTGCCCATTAACTACGAATCATCGCATCACATGCCTGATAGCAACAAAAATCAAGCTCTCGATAATATTAAGGTAACAAAACGTGAATGTAATTTATAATACTTTGGTTTAAGTTTCATTTATATTTACATTCTAAACTTGTGTTTTTCAGGAGGGATTTGCTTTAGAGGTCTTTGATGACTATATCAAGAAGGCATTGGGTAAAAAATGGAGAGACCATAAAAGCACTTTGAAAAAACTATATTTTAAGAAAGACATAAGCCTCGAGGAAAAGTTGAGAAATGTTCCGCCGGAAATGCTGAGGTACCAATGGGAAGATGCGGTTAGATTCTGGAATTCAAAGAAATGAGAGGTATTACGTATTTCCAAACTCTTATATATAGTGTTTACAATATACGTAATAATAATTTCATTATGTAGGACCGTGAGCGAGTTGGAACAAGCAGCAGGCAAAAACAAAAATTCACGCACAAGGCAGGGTCGGGAAGTTTTGCTTCTGTAGCTGAGGCCGAGGTATTATGAATTTATTAATTCTTTCAAATATTAATGACTTTCTACTATTAAATAATATTTTTACTACTATATTGTAGGAAGTCTCGTCTGGTCAAAACGTTGGACACCTTCAGCTTTTTGAGATTACGCATAGAAGAAAGATAGATCTCCTATGACATCTGAAGCTGGAGAAATTATGGTATATTTACTTAATAAAATTTGATTTATTATAAATATTTATAATGTTTAATTATAATGGTTTAATTCATCATTAGTAGTTTTAAATAATGTTAAGTTATGTTGCATTTCTTTTTATTATATATTTCATTTCTAACTCTTTAATTGATTTTTTAGGAGAAACTAAAGGAGAAGAAGGTGGAGTATGAAGCGATTGCTTCGACTGATAGTTCTGTTAATCTTGAGAACATTGATAATAGAATTATCACTGAAGTTTTGGGTCCTGAAAGGTACGATCGGGTTTGATTTCAAGGATATGGTGTTACCCTAACCCAATATTTTAGATCCGGCTCCCAGCAATACATGTCTTCCTGGAGTCAAGCTCAAGTTGAAGTTCAGAGGTTAAGAGACCAGATAGCTCAGATGCAAGTGAACACAGTTGAGCAAATTGCTGAGGTTCAAAGAAAATATGAAGAACTCCAGCAACAATTTAGAGCGGAGGCAGCAGAGAGGGAGGCATCAGCAACAGCGAGAGAGGCAGAGGCAACAGTGATGGTAGCAGAGCAAAGCAGAAAGTGCGATGAGCTCCAACTACAGCTTCAGCATATGATGCAGATGTTTCAGCAGTCGAAAAAGCTGCCATCTTAGATATTAGCTTTCTCGTTGTAAGAATGTTTTTAACATTGTCATTTTTAACATTATTGTAAGTATATTTTGAGTTATACTTTATTTATTAATTACATCATATATCTTTCATTAAATTTGAAGTATCATTTAGAATTAATGTTTTTGGTTGTATTTTTATGCTAAATTTGCTGTTTTTGGTTGCATTTTATGCTATATTTGCTGTTTTTGGTTGGATTTAATGCAGGAAGGGCTGATATTGGTGAAAAATGTGCATTGTAAATCTACCAAAATTAGTGGCTTTTGTGGGGAAAGCTTTTAGCGGCGTTTTTTAGATAAATGCCGCAAATTTTTACTGTGTTTCCTAGTTTTCTTGTAATGCAACTAGCCGCCTACTTTTGTATACCGATATAAGTTATATGTCAATAATGCAACTATATTGTTATAATTTATGATTGAATCAATATTGTATGAATTTTTATAATTGTGAATTATGAGAATGCATGTTGAGAAATTAATGTAGTAAGGAATTCCGGTTGAACATTTGGAATAGACTTGGATATGCATACCATGACATTGGGTGGTATGTGAGCCAGTGTAAGACATGTCAGGTACATGCATCGGCCACAACATGAGTGCCAGTGTAAGACATGTTTGGGACATGTATCGACATTGAGACGAGAGCTATTGTAAGACATGTCTGGGACATGCATCGACCTCGGGATATACAAGCTAGTGTTAAACCTGTCTGGGACATGGCGTCAACTTGTTAGCTGTCAGTGTAAGACCTGTCTGGGACATGGCATCGACATTGATAAATGAGGGCCAGTGTAAGACCTTTTTGGGACATGACATCGGCCTCGATATATGAAAGTCAGTGTAAGACCTGTTTGGGACACGGCATTGACTTTAATGTACTAGCATGTCTGGGACATGGCGTCAGTATTTGATCCCATGTTCGGGGCTATTGAATATCCAATAATATTCCAAATGGTTCATCGAAATATTTATGATTTATATCAAAATTTGAAAAGTTATGACTATGTGGTGAGTGATACAGGTACCTATTTGAAATGTTTGAGAAGTAGGTTCAATATATGCCATATGAATTGTATTGGACGGTGATGAGTAAGTTGTGCTTACATCCATTTATGGTATTCATTAACAAACTACGAAAGGTTGTGAGTTGTCCTGTGATAATTAGTTGATGTTTATTCTCATGCAACTTACTAAGCTTTATGCTTACCCCATTTCCTTTCCATTTTCTTATAGTGCCGCCTAAATAGCTCGAGGACCAACGGACGTTGGAGCCAACGATCACACTATCATCCGAAGCACTTGGTATAGTTAGACTACTTGTTTTGAGTATGGCATGTATAAGGCTTAGACTTTAATATTTTGAATCATTGAGAAATTAGCTAAATGTGTTGGCTTGAGATAAATCCTTTTATTTTGTATAAGGCCATGGATAATGGTCAATACTTATTTTGATTTATAAATAGAAGATGATATTTTTATGGATGAGTAAATTGCACAAATGAAATGTTGTCCATTGTGACTATTTTGGCTATGTTATGTGCCTATGTCTTGGTATAGAGTGATTTTGCGTAGGTTATGTAAGTAAGGGTGGCAAAGAGGCTTGGTAAATAGCCTTATTTTGTCTACACGGGTAGGCACACGGGCGTGTGTTTACACACGGCCAGCCCCATGGGCGTGTTGTCCGACCGTGTGTCCCCTGCACGTAAATTTTATAAGTCAGTATGCATGATAGTAAACACACAGGCAGAGACACGGCCATGCGTCTCAGCCGTGTGTAGGGTACGGCCTAGCAACTGGCGTGTGCCTTGGCCGTGTGACGCTTAAGGATTGCTGATGTCAGAAACAGAATGTTTAGGTTTTTGTACACGGGCTAGGACACGGGCGTGTCATGGCCATGTGAAGGACACGGGCGTGTGTCGGGCTGTGTGAAAACCCCTGTAGGTACGAATTTAGAATTAATTACACACGAGTAAAGGACACGGGCGTGTCCCTGTATCGCTTAGGCCGTGTGAGCCACACGGGACAACAGCATGACCATGTTGAATTGGTCACACGGGCATGTGCCCCTGTGATTAGTAACATTTTTCAGGGTTTGTGGTAAGACCCGAATCATTTTCGAATGGTTTAAAATGAACGTTTTGGAGCCTAGTAGGCCTTTATTACAGAGTTTTTGTTTTAGAATGGAAAAGTTTTAAATTTGATCAAGTCTTGGTGACTCGAAAATGACTATATGTATGCGATTAAGATTGTAACGCCTCAAGCCCAGTCCCAGCTTCGGACTCGAGTAAGAGGTGTTACACAAATATTGTCCCACTAGTGAAAGCAGATATTAGCCCAAATTTCATTGTTAAATGAAGAGGCCATATCAAAACCATGTTCAGGGAAGAACGACAGTCCTTGAATCGCCTGATAGAAGTCTACGACCTTTTTCTGGGCAAATGTAACGCTATCGAAGTTCGAAAACAAACCTGAGGCGGCTTAAGATCGAGACCATTTTTGTTGTTTTTGGGGCCTTTTTATAACTTTCACAATTTTAAATAAACAATATTAAACTAACCAACTAGCCACAAGCACCAAATCACAATCTAAACTAAAAATAAAAAAAAAAGCATAAATAAATCTAACTATCAAGATAACAAGAAATCCTAACCAAAGAAAAATAAATAAAGTGAAAATAACAAAAACTAAGAAACGAGAAATCAAAAAAAAAGCTTAAATTGAATTTGTTGTGATGGCAAAGTTAGTGGATTCCATAAAGCTATATGTCCTCCAAACTATATAAGATAATAAAACCTACAAAAGAAGGAAAGGAACCAAAACAAAGTAGAGGGAAAAAGGAAATCACAAAGAAAATAGAAGAGATTAAAAGTGAGATTGAGAGAAAATAGAGAGGGGGAGTGTTTTTAGGGATTTCAATTTGAAACTTTGGGAAGAAAATGAAGGGAATGGGGGTGTTGGGAGGCTTAAAAAGCCTTCCAAAATAAGGGATATTGTGATACTCAGTTAGGAAGGGATATTGTGATACTCAGTTAGGGTATCACCTAACTCAACATGGGTATCGTGACACCTAACGGTGGGTATCATAATATCCTCTATTTTTAGGTCATTTCAATTCCCATTCTATCCGAGGTACCGTGATACCCAGCCATCAGTATTGTGATACCACCATATAAAACCAAAACTTTTGAATTTTTAAATTCTAAGGGTATCACGATGCCAGGGGTCCAATATCGTGATAGCTAGAAAGCTTTTTGGTCCCCAATAAAAAATATTCGAGAAATTGCGATGCCCCCTTGGATACAGAATTTCACTAAACAAAACCCCAAAATACTTACAAATTTGTCAAATTTTCTCTCAACTCTCAAAAATTCCGACCTACCAAATTCAAAATTAAATCAACACAAATTAAAATCCTAATCTAAATGTAGAAAATATCTGGAGTCCATGCTCAATAATCCAAACATTTACAATTTTTTTGGTTCAATTGCCACATGCAGTAAAAGAAAAATGCAATTTAGGGTGACTGACTACACCCCCGTAGTGATGCTTCATTAGTATCCTCGACACCTAGATGTGCCTCTTATTCAATGTTTAACTAATGACTCCTGAGAATCGTAATGGCTTCTTCATCTTTGTTCGCTTCCAGATCCTCTTGCGTGTCAAACGAACACATGCAAAATTACACCATTCCAAAAAAATATGAATTTGTTATCAAGAAAAGGTTTTGTCTCAACCACCTATCACTCATACCCTTGTGATGGCAACACCTCCTTAGAATTAGGCTCGGGCTCTATGCATTTGAAAATTTTGGTCTCTCCCTCAATGTCCCTGGTCAACTCACCCTTTGCTACATTTATGGTAGCTCTATGTGGCTAAGAAAGTTCTCCCTGAAAAGATAGGAATTTTAGGATCCTCTTCGAATCCAGCATGATGAAGTCAATGGAAAAAATAATTGCCTAAACCTCACTAAAATGTCCTCAAGGGCTTTCTTGGGACGTACCAAAGATCAGTCGGCTAATTGCAAAGTCACCATCGTTTCCCTAAGATCCCATAGACCTAATCTCTTATAAATTGAAAATGGCATGAGGTTAATGCTTGCTCCTAAATCACACAAGGTTTTCTTGAAACTCACTCATCCTACTTCTATTTGGATGATGAAGCTATCGGGGTCCTTGAGCTTGGGGGAAACTCTTCTAGATACTATGGTATTGTATTCAGCATTAAGAGTGAACAACACTTCTCCTCCAATATTTTTTCTCCTAGACATCACTCTTCTAAGGACCTTGGCATATTTCAGCACTTTTTCTAGGACCTCAAGAAATGGGAGGTTTACATTCAGAGCCTTAAATATCATAAGAAAGTCTAGAAACTCCTCACTGTCTCGCTTCTTCAAATCTTCTAGTCAAATCAAAAATGGTATAGGGGTTGGATTTAGTTGTTGTATTGGAATGGTTCTATCCTTTGGTTCAGCTCGTGTGGGCTCACTTTCAGGTCCTACCATCTCTCCCACCTCATCTCCAACACTAGAAGTGTGGGTGCTCTCATCCTTCTCACTCAAATCCTTCTCCTTACTAATCGGTCAGATAGGTTCATTAACCACAACCCCAAATCTGAGGGTAATTGCCTTGGCATTTTTTTTCCTTCCATATTTGGGTTTGGCTCGATATTAATAGGGATTCTAGAGGGTGCATGGTTTTGCAATAATTGTAGAATTTGTTCAAATTTACCATGAATTTGATGCACATCAACTTGGACTACATGCAAGCCTTCCTCTAACTTGCTTACCCTAATCGATATCGGAGGGTCACTATTAAAGGCTCTTATTAGTATTTCCCCACATAACACCTTCACCATCATGTGTTGTATTATTATGGGTTAGAATTGGTTGATTTTGGACTTGGCTTTGGCTGAACTCATCTCCAATTGATGGAGCCTTTCAAGAACTTGTTGATACTTGTCATCACTATTGACCACATGTAAGAATTCATTACCATGTCCTCGATGAGTTGGAAATCTTTAGCCTAACTCTTTGACATGAACACCCATGTAGACGCTTTGTCAAGACTAGAGTGCAAATTTCCATCAAGCCTATTATAAACAACTTGAAGTTGCAACCAATCTTGCAAGCCATGATATGGGCATTTATGTAACATGAGTTTACAGCGCTCCCATGCCTCATATAGTAATTCCCCATCCAATTGTCAAAAAATTGTAATATCTATACGAAGCTTCATTATCTTGTTCGGGAGAAAGTATTTAATTTGCTCGCTAGCTCATCCCAAGTGTTGATGGAATCTACCTGTTGTGAATCAAACCTCATAAATGCATCATCAATAAGAGAGAAAGGGAATAATCGAAGATGGATAGCATCATTGGATGCCCCATTATACTTAAAGGCATCACAAATGGTTAGAAATCTCTTAAAATGTTTATTCGGACCCTTATTCATTAACCCTTGAAATTGAAGGTTTGCTTTTATTATTTGGACCATTGCCGGTTTGATTTTGAATTTATTAACATTAATCAACGAGCCATTAATGCTACCTCGAGCAACATCAAGATTGGACAACGCTAGTCGCACAAAGTATGTTGCTCCATAGATGGGTTTGGTGGTGGTTGAATCTTGCGCCCTTCTTGCATGTTTGATGATATGTTTCAGTTCCATCTCAAATAGTAAGACACCATTACCAGTTTGAGTCATATAACACATCTTACAAGCACAAGAGAGAAGTAAATTAATTAAAAATTGCAAATAATATAAAGGAAAATAACAACAAAGTTGTATCTATAAAACCTACTTCTGCTACTTATCTCTATGTAAAGGTACACTACTAAAAATTGCTCAATCTTGCACCGTCTCACTGGAAACAATACCAACAGCTTTGACCACCTGAGCACATACGGATTAAAACAAAATGATTTTGGAAAAATATTTTGAAACACGAGCTTTAACTGCAAGCGGGCAGTGTCATTTGTAAATTTATAGTTCCAATGGAACAACTATTCCAATGTGTCGAATCTAAAAGAGACGGTGATTGAGTAACAAATAGCATGCACTTTAGAGTCTAATCAACTACTGGTATGATTTTATAGTATGGAAAGTTATAACAAGAAAATGTTACAAAGAAATTAAATACGCTACTTTAGGGACCAAATTGTAAAGAGTACAAAACTACGAAATTAATCAATAAATGACTAACAGTGGTTGGTTGACTTTGATGTGGTTTGCCAATTTTTGAAGGAGGGACATAAATTGTTTAAATTACTAAAGTGGCTCAATTTTATCTCTCGATCTCAATTTTCCCAAATTAGACAAATTAGGTCAATTTATCTCTCAGTCTCATCAGGTAATCCGAGACTAACAATTTGGTGCAGAACAAGATTACCTCTCGGTCTCACTTGTCTAGATGTTCCCTTAGGGGCATCAATCCTAAGTTTTTAGGTTCATTCAAATTAATCCAATTTATTACAATTTGGTCCTTTATCCAAAAATCAGCTCATCACATCTCCATCAACCAACCCCTTTAAGGTTTAGCTACTCATGCTGAAAATACAACTAACTACCATGGAAATGAAAAAAAAATAAACTATTAAATTAAAGCTTAAGAAAAATATTAAAGTTGAGATATTTATTGAAGAAAATGTAAAAGGCATGTAGAGAAAAGCATTCAACAAGAAAATCTAAAGCAATAAGCATAAAAGGAACAATCTTTAACAACTACAAAGTAAAAGAAACTAAAATACATTAAACTAAATCTAAAAATGTCTTACAACCAAGGTACAAGGACTAAAGATGCAAATAATTCTAAGTTACAATGATAACTAACTTAACTAATTCCAAGAACACAACTAACTTAACTAACTCTAAGAACACTAAGAATAAGAAGGAAATGCAGCAAAACAAACTCTAAAACTAAGAAAGGAGACGAGAAAATATAAACCCTAAAAAGTTATGGAACAACTAAAAGAAAACCTAAAAAATACTAAAGTTAAAAACTAAACTAATGTGTGTCTCCTCCCTCTTCAGCCAAAATTGGTTGTTTTATGCTGATGGTTGATGAATTTTTGCTGCTGATAAATCGTAATTTATACATATTTTTACCCCATGTTTAATGCATTTTATGGATGATTTCCTATTAGAATTGGTGAATTCGATGCTCCTAATGCTTTAATTTCATGTTTTATACTTAGGAGAGCATAGGAGAGCGAAAGGAACGAGAAACGGGCCAAAACTAGAGAAAATGGGCCAAAGTACGAAATCAACACGTCCTGGACCTCCTCACACGGGCAGACCACATGGCCGTGTCAATTTGGCAGGCTCGAGCATGGCCTGAAGTAATCGCACACGGGCGTGTTACACGGGCGTGTCCCTGCCGAGCCCAAGTTGAGTCGAATTCGGAAAAGGCTAATTTTGAGGGCTCTTAGGCATTCCAAAGCCTATAAATACACCCTAGAGAAGGAAGAAAAGGGGGGCAGAGAATAGGGAGTAAGGAATTACTCCAAGGAAGCCGATTGATCCATCTTAGAAGCCGGATTCACCATCAGGAGTTTTGGGTTTTCTTTATGTTTTGTATTCATTATTCTTCTGAGATGTTTTCCTTTTTAGTTATGAACTAAATCCCCTAAATACCTAAGGGGAATGAAACCTAAGACGAATCTTGTTATTATTTTCTGAATTGTATGATAAATATTTAACTTGTTCTTAATTATGTGTTCTTAATTCTTGTTTTGATATCCCAGGATACTGATTCAAGATAAGCTCTTATTCAGAGGAGGAATAGACCCTGTCTAAGAGTACATTTGTCATAATTAAGCGAAGTTGTTTGCGTGCCTAGACATAGGGTGACGATTTTGCTGGATTAGGGTGAAACCTAATAAGGGGATCCATAGATTGAGTTAATGCAACCCTAGGGTGTTAATTAGAGAAAAGTCTCAATTATTCAATCTAGGGATTAGACGTTATTAGTCTTAAATAGGGATAATAAAATAACTTAGGGATCTTTACGGAACAAGTTAAATGAATAAATCGTTCGATTCGGAGCCAGAATAACAAGTACAGTCTAGGTGGATTTTTCTTTAGGTATTGTCTAAATTCAATCGATTTTCCGAAAAGTAATTCCCCAATTCCATTCTCTGTGAATTCGTAGTTTAGATAATTAGTTAGTTAAAACAAAAACCTCTTTATTCTTAGGCTAGATAATAAAAAGACAGTCATTACTAGTACTTTTAGTTCCCTTGGGTTCGACAATCCGGTCTTGCTAAAACTATACTATTGTTCGATAGGTACACTTGCCTACATTGCGATAATAGTTAGTTCCAAGAACGATTAAATTTAAAACCTATCACGAAATCACGCGATCAGTTGCCAAAATTACCCCTGGACGGGCCTTGTGTGATTGGTATGTCAGGTGGACAAACACTACCAATTTTGTCCAATTTTGTCTCCTCATATTATCGGAATCAGGATACCCAAGAAATGGATATCGCGATACCTTGATCTTTTTTGATCTTGGGTGTCTTCTTAGAGGGTGGATATTGAGATGCCACTAAAAGATGGTCTCCAATCTTCGAGTCTGTTAGAGGTATCACAATTCTAAGGTTTCGATCTGGTGATTCACTTTCCTTTGGTGTCATTTTTGCTCATTTTTAACCTCTAGCATGTCCGTACACTACTCAACCTTACATTAGGGCACCTAATGGCACTATTGGCCAAGTTGGGTCACAAAATGACTAAAAATTAGATATTTACACTTATTAACTTAAAATCTAAAAATTACGAAAAATACACTACTTTATTTTAGAATAATCTCCTTAAGCATACCGAGAAAGCCTAATTTTTTAGATGAAATTATGGTAGATCAGTTATACTTAATATTCTCAGTTTAAACCCATTTTTCCAGAAATATGCAGAACCCTTAAAATGGTTTTGATGTCCATAACTTTATTCTACATACACAGAAGGGTTAAAAACCTTACCTACTTGCTCGTTTCCCTAGTTTTCCATCTCCACCCTCATGAAGTTTTCTCCATGTAGAACTTTCCGTGGTTATTCCTTCTTTAGGCTATCGAAGAAGGTGAAGAAAAGAAAATGGAGACAAATAGGGAACAAAAATCAACCTTAGGAAGCCATTTCCAGCTATTTATAGCCCTTCTCGTGCTATTACCAACCTCATGAGAACTGTGTTTTCAAAATCATTCCACAATTGAATCGATCGGTTCCTTTCTAACCGAACAAGATTTGGTTTTCAAACATGTCTAATTTAGTTTTTGGCTTTCCCGTTTCTTTCAATAGAAGCCGTCAACTTGCGGTCTCTTTCGATTTAGTCCACCAATTATTTCAAATTTCCAAGTTAATTGGGAATCGGGTGTTACAAGGTTCCATACGAATAATTAAAGTTATCACCTCAGAAATACACACAACCAAAAACGTTGATTCAAGAGCTAGTTGAATTGGAACTAAATATTTTGCCTCTACATTTCAAATATGATTATTTCAGTCTATCTTCAACTTTACCTGTTATTATTTTAGTTGAGTTCACCAAGAATCAAGAAGAAAAGCCACATGTGGTTTTGGAAAGGCACAAGAAGGGTATCATATGAATTATTTCAAATACTCAAGTCATAGGTTGGAGGATTTGCACAAATTACAGGAAGTTAAACAAAGTCATTAGGAAAGATCATTTTCGGTTCTGAAACCACTGTTCCGACTAGGGTCTAAATCGGGCTGTTACAACTCTCCCTCTTAGGGATTTTCGTCCCCGAAAATCATACCAATGAATAGGTTCGAATAACGCTCTTTCATTATGTCGTCTGAATCCCATGTTGCTTCCTCAACTCTGTGTTTATGCCACAGTACTTTAACCAATGAAATTTTCTTATTTCGCAACTCTTTAATCTCACGAGCCAGAATGCGAATCTGTTCTTCCTCATATGTTATATCGAGCTTAATCTCAATCTCAGAATGATTAATTACATGTGAGGGATTCGATCGATATCTTCGAAGCATTGAAGCATGAAATACATTATGGATCTTTTCTATCTCAGGTGGCAATAACAGTTTATAAGTAATCAGCCCGATATGCTCTAAAATCTCATACGGCCCAATGAATCTCAGACTCAATTTGCCTTTACGATTGAATCTGAGTATTTTCTTCCACGGCGAGACTTTCAAAAAGAATTTGTCTCTGATCTGAAAGTCTATATCTTTTTGTTTTAAGTCTGCTATGATTTCTGACAATCTGATGCTGCTTTCAGACTTTCTCGTATCACTTTCACTTTTTGTTCAGTCTCTCTGATCAAATCGACTCCGTGTATCTTATTTTCACTAAGCTCAGTCCAATACAATGGTGTACGAAATTTATGACCGTACAAAGCTTTATAAGGTGCCATTTTGATACTCAACTGAAAGCTATTATTATACGCAAATCCAATCAGGGGTAGGTATCATTCCCACGTACCTTCAAGCTCGAGAATGGAACATCTCAACATATCCTCAAGTATCTGAATGATTCGCTCGGACTGACCATCTGTCTGCGGATAGAAACCAGTGCTGAAATGTAATTTTTTACCTAGTGCATCTTGCAGTCTCTTCCAAAACCGTTATGTAAACCTCGGGCCTCTGTTCGAAACAATAGAGATAGGTACCCCGTGTAATCTCACAATCTGAGAAACATACAATTCAGCTAGCTTATCAAGCGAATAGTCTATACGTATCGGAATAAAATGAGCTGATTTAGTCAATCTATCCACAATAACCCAGATTGCATCTTTCTTGCTCGGTGTCAACGGTAAACCAAATACAAAATTCATTGTGACTCTGTCCCACTTCCACTCAGGAATCATAATCGGCTGAAGCAATCCAGAAGGTACCTGATGCTCAGCTTTTACTTGCTGACAGACTAAGCATTTTGAAACAAATTCAAAAATGTCTCGTTTCATACCATGCCACCAATAAAGCTGTTTCAGATCATTGTACATCTGTGTACTACCTGGGTGAACAGATAACCAACTGCTGTGAGCTTCATTCAAAATCATCTGAATCAACTCTGAATTTCTCGGGACACATATTCAGTTTTTGAATCTCAAACAACCATCAGTATCAACTCAAAACTCTGAATCTGTATTTGAATCACATTAAGCTCGTTTTGCTAACAAATCATTATCAACCTTCTGGGCATCATAAATCTGCTGAACAAATAACGGTCTTACTTTTAATTTAGCTGTTATCGAGCCATCATCAGAAATAGCCATATGCACATTCATTGCACGCAAATCAAATAGTGATTTTTGGCTTACAACATCAGCAACAACATTAGCCTTTCCTGAGTGATAGTCAATCACAAGCTCGTAGTCTTTTAGCAATTCTAACCACCAACGTTGTCTCAAATTCAGATCTTTCTGAGTCATCAAGTATTTCAGACATTTATGATCAGAATAAACATGACATTTCTCACCAAACAGATAGTGACGCCAAATTTTCAATGCAAACACGATAGCTGCCAATTCTAGGTCATGTGTCGGATAGTTCTTTTCATGTGGCTTTAACTGTCTCGAGGCATAAGTTATAACTCTCTACCTTCCTACATCAAAACACAGCCCAAACCATTTAAAGATGCATCAGTATAGACAACAAATTCTTTACCCAATTCTAGCTGAATCAGCACTAGAACGTCGGTCAAAAGGGCTTTCAACTGATCAAAACTTTTCTGGCACTTTTCTGACCACTCGAACTTAACATCTTTCTGCAATAACTTTGTCATCGGAGCTGCAATCATAGAGAAACCATTCACAAATCATCTATAATAACCAGCAAGTCCCAGAAAACTTCAAATTTCAGAAACATTCTTCGGAGGTTTCCAATCAAGTATAGTTGAAATTTTACTCGGATCGACCCGAATACCCGATGCTGATACAACATGGCCCAGAAAACTGACTTCGCTTAACCAGAACTCACATTTACTGAACTTCGCATACAACTGTTTATCTCACAAAGCCTGTAACACCAGTCTCAAATGTTTGGCATGTTTGGTTTCATCACTTGAGTAGATCAAAATGTCATCTATGAACACAACTACAAATCGGTCCAAATACTGTCTAAAAATTCGATTCATCAAATCCATAAAAACAGCAGGTGCATTAGTAAGTCCAAAAGGCATAACCAAAACTCATAGTCTCCATACCTTGTTCGGAAAGCAGTCTTTGGCACATCGGAGTCTTTAACTCGCAACTGATAATAGCCTGATCTCAAATCTATCTTCGAAAACACTGTAGCCCCTTTCAGTTGATCAAAAAAATCATCAATCCGTGGCAACGGTTATTTATTTTTATAGTCACCTTATTGAGCTATCTATAATCAATGCACATTCTCATAGTTCCGTCTTTCTTTTTCACAAATAACACTGGCGCACCCCAGGGTGAGAAACTAGGTCGCAAGAAACCTCTATCTATCAACTCTTTCAACTGAGATTTCAATTCTTTTAATTCAGTAGGTGCCATTCTATACGGAGCTATGGATATCAAAGTCATCCTAGGCATTAGCTCAATACCAAACTCTACCTGCCGAATTGGTGGCAAACCCGACAATTCTTCAGGAAACACATCTGGATACTCGCACACAATAGGTACTGATTCAATATTTCTTTTGGCCACTTTACTATCAAGCACATATACAAAGTAAGCTTCGCAGCCTTTTCTCACATATTTTTGAGCTAACATCTAAGAAGTCACTGCTGGTAACCCATTTAGATCATTAGATTCAATCTGAATAATCTTATTATTCTGGCACCATAAATCAATAGTTTTTCTCTTGCAGTTTACAATAGCATCATGCAAAGTCAACCAGTCCATACCCAGAATTATGTCGAACTCATCAAATGGCAACAACATCAAGTCAACCGAAAAGCACGAATCTCAAACCATCACGGGACAATTCTTACATACATTGTCAACCATAACACATCGGCCAAAGGGTTTGACATTCTAATCACAAAATCAGTAGACTCAATAGGAAGAGTCTTACTGAATACTAAAGTCTCACACACATAAGAATGAGTTGAACTAGGATTAATCAACGCAATTACATTAGTATCATAGAGAGTGAATGTACCAGTAATGACATCTAGGGATGAAGCCTCCTCTCGTGCGCGAATATCATAGGCTCTGGCAGGTGCACGAGCCTCAGATCTAACTACTGTATCTTTAGTCCCTCTCTAACTACCACTCGTATTACTCGTATTTTTGGGTGGTCTACCCCGAGCTACAATATTACTCGATCTCGTATTCTGCACTGGATTTTCTTCAGCTAACATTGGGCAATCACGAATATAATGATCCATCGATCCATATTTAAAACAAGCTAGATCATGCAATCTGTAACTACCGAATGTCGTTTGCTGCAATGTTTACACTCGGGTTGATTTGATCTGACATTACCCACACTAGCTACTGAGGTAGCTCTCGAGCTCATAAGTGGTCTACTCTGATCCCGTCTAGAATAACCAGAAGTGGCTTTAGAACGGTTGAAATCATCTCAAAACTTCTTTGGTACTGACTGGAATGACTTACCGGATGTTCTTTTACGTGCATCTCTAGCTTCAAAGTTAGCTTTTCTTTTCTCTTTCCTGAGCTCTTCAGCTTTGCAGGATCGCTCAACTAGTACTACGAACTCTTTTATCTCAAGTATGCCAACTAACAGTTTAATATCTTCGTTCAGCCCATCTTCAAATCTTTTACACATTATGGCTTCGGTAGAAACACACTCTCAGGCATACCGACTGAGTCTCACAAATTTCTGCTCATACTCTATCACGGTCATCCAACCCTATTTCAGCTCCAAAAATTCTTTGTGTTTCTGGTCAATAAATCTCTGGCTGATATATTTCTTACGGAACTCAGTCTGAAAGAATTCCCAGGTCAACCGCTCTTTCGGAACCATTGATACTAGGGTATCCCACCAGTGATATGCTGTGTCTCAAAGCAAAGATATAGCATAATTCAAACATTCATCCGGGGTATAGGGTAGCTCATCAAACACACGGATAGTATTATCAAGCCAGAACTCAGCCCGCTCAGCATTATCATCATCAATAGCTTTAAACTCTTCAGCCCTGTGATTTCTGATTTTATCGATAGGTGGCTTATATAACCTCAGCGAAACACTTACTTGAGGTACAGCAGGCACCAAAGATTGATTAGTCAGGGGTGGAGGTTGTTGTGCAGCCGGGTTAGTCCAAATATACTGAGTAAACCAGTTATTCATCATTTGGTAAAAGGCTTGTCTAGCCTCTCCTTCCTGGTTACTCGAAACCGATCGAGAATCAACCGGCGCTGTCCCTTGTGCGGGAGCAGGTGCTACACTCTCAACATCATCAGTTACATCTCTGTCGGGATCCATTTACTATATGAAAACCCATTTTCAAATGTCAGAAGTCATCACACTATCGCAATATATAATATGGCATGTATAGCTAGACTCACACGCACTACGCTAGTCCTAGAATCAACTAAACTGTAGCTCTGATAGCAATAAAATATAACACCCCTAACCGTATCCGTCATCGAATTAGGGTCCGGAGGCATTACTAGACAAAAGCATCACTCTGAAAATTTATACAAGTCATATTCATATGTATATACGAATGTCCAATTAAATATTAGTCAAAATTTTATCATTTCAAAATAAACAAATACAATTTAAATTCAGATATCTAATAGTCATCAAACATTTTTAAACATATTTCGAGACATGTATAAATTAAATAAAATAGAATCTAACACATGGCATTTTAATCATCAGCATACACGGTATTCATATCTTCACAAATAATCAAATATGGTTCATTAAACAAATAAATCTCATACACACTTTAACCATATTGACATGAACTATAATCGAACATCAATAACGAAATTTATCAAGCTTAATTCACGAACTACAATTATACCCAATCATTTATTCATAGTTAACCATTTATAACACAAGTAACAATTTGAAATGTACTCATTTCACATGCCAAAATTACGGACATACAATTAATCTATTTATCATCAATTCGGTTATCTAAACTTTACCTAAGACACAAATAATCTTGCATATTACTTACCTATTACATAATATACCTTAAGTTGAGATACATATTAAGTCGATCTATCATATGCATAAACATTTATATAAGCAAATGCCAAAACATAAGTTAGCCATAACCATCTCATATACCTGTAACACCCCAAACCCGGCCCAGACGTTATGGCCGAATCTGATGTGCCACATTGAAGTTAAAAACCCATGTTTCATTTTAGTGCTTTAAAAACCGACTTTTGTTAAGCTAACAAAGTGAATGGGAGCTAGGCACCAGGTAGGAATCCGTAACAGAGGAGGTGAGCCATGAAGGCTGCTTAAGTACCAAGCTCTTCTAATGGATCCAATCCTAGACATGCCCACAACCATTGCCACACTTGGTTAAATCGAGTTGTAATTTATTTAAGTTGAAATCTTTGATAAATCAGATAATCGTGCCATGGTGTTATTTTGAAAACAATTATCATTTTGAAAACACGTCCTAAGTCTAGCCCATTTATTAACAAACAGATTAAAGTTATTAAAAATAAAATAATCCCAGAAAAATAATTAAAATGGCCTTATTACAACCCAAAACCAAACAATAATATTAATAAGATAAAACTTATAAAGAAATAAATCGGCTATTTATTGCAATTAAAAGAAATAGAAACAGTAGTGTGGCCATCTCCGAGTCCCTCGCAGCTCCAAACCATCTAAGCTTAGGGATTACCTGCACAGTTAGAAACGGGGTGAGTTTACGAAAACTCAGTGTGTAATCCCAATAACAAACAAACAGTGAAAACACAGTATCAGTACAATCTGGGTCAAAGCCCTATTTAGTCTTGGCATATACTGGGCCGAAGCCTTTCGTTTAACGATTACTGGGTCGAAGCCTTTTCATAAATCATATCACTGGGCCAAAGCCTTTTCATAAATCATTTCACTGGGCCGAAGACTTTACTGTAAACGGTATGGCCCATAGGCCCGTTTCAATATCACATGTAATGTCAATGGATATATGCAAGCCCATTTCAATATCACATGAAATACCAATGAATGTATGCAAGCCCATTTGGGGAGACTACTCAACCCACCATCCGCTACTCTCCACCCGTACCAACCAACACACCATGTGGGGAATAACTCAACCCACCCAACCAACACACCACTGGCAGCATAGCTGCTTTATCATATATCTAGAGGCCTAGCCTCTTTAATAACTGGGGCAAAGCCCTTTTCGGTAAACTGGGGCATAAGCCCTTTTCAATAAACTGGGGCATAAGCCCTTTTCGGTAAACTGGGGCATAAGCCCTTTTCAATAAACTGGGGCATAAGCCCTTTTCGGTAAACTAGGGCATAAGCCCTTTTGCACTTCCTCCATCCATATAAAAACCCAACCCAATGAAACATGTCATGTATGCAGAATGTCATGCCCATATTTGAATTAAACAATCACAGTCAAGTCATTCATATCACCAACATATATTCACAATCAAATCCGTCAACCACACAGTCCAAGTCAGTCACTTGCCCACAAGGGCACAACAGTCATTTTTCACATTATAAGGGTATTGTCGTAATTTTACCAAATATAAGGGTTTTCCATGTTCATTACAATTATCAATATTTCAGAGTGTTTAAACAATGATCTTTAACCCACTTTATCAAATTCAGGCTTTTGGGCCCAAAACCCCTAATGGGCCCTAAGAATACTGATTTAGCCTATTTAACCCAAATTTTACAACAATACTAACCGTGTTAACGTGCAACTTTTCCAAATTCCATTTTCTATCAATTCTACCCAAATGGGTCTGAAAGCCCATTGGGCCCAATTTTAGCCCATTGAGGCCCAACTTACCATCGTGCACAAAATTGAGTTCTTACCTTTTCCATCGATCCAAACACTGATCTTATCGTATTTATCGCATCTACCCAAACGCAACATTACAAGTTCCCGAAATACCGGTATTTTAGCATTTCGGCTTCTCAAAAAATATTAATCTAAGCTATTACGAGGGTTAGTACACACCTGTTACGGGTTGAAGTTGAAACGTTTCCAAAATCAATCGCCTACGATAACCACCACCTGTCACTCAAACTTAACTAATCCAATATCAATATATGTAAATCCTAAGTACATCAGTCATACGGAACATAAGGGCATATTCGTCATTTTACCATATAGGGTTATTACGGTCACTTTACCCTACAGGGGCTTTACGGTCTTTTTACCTAATAGGGGTATTTTAGTCATTTCATCCTACAAGGGTGTTTTGGTAAATCTACAAACCAAGGGTATTTCAGTAGTTTTGTTAAACCAATGGTATTTCCATAATTTTTAGAAAGTCAAGGGTATTTCTGTAACTTTGTAAATCAGGGGTATTTTGGTAATTTTACAAATTGAGGGTATTTCGATAATTTCACAAACCAGTGGTATTTTGGTAATTTTACAAACTAGGGGTATTTTGGTAATTTTACAAATTGAGGGTATTTCGGTAATTTTACAAACCAAGGGTATTTTAGCAATTTTACAAACTAGGGTATTTTGGTAATTTTACTGATCGAGGGTATTTTGGTAATTTTGTAAACCGATGGTATTTTAGTAATTTTGTAAATCGAGGGTAAAACAGTAATTCTGTAAATCAAGGGTAAAACAGTAATTCTATAAATCGAGGGTAAAACGGTAATTCTGTAAATCGAGGGTAAAACAGTAATTCTATAAATCAATGGTAGTTTGGTAATTTTACAATTTGAGGGTATTTCAGTAATTTGGTAAACTAAAGTATTCTAAACAAGGATAACAATACGAATAGGCCTAAAGCCTATTCTCGGCCCAAATGGGCCCACACGCTCGTGTGGCCCTTTTAGCCCAGATCTAGCCACAGATATGAGATTCACCTAGCCTAGTCTAATATTTACTACACAATCAAACAACTTATCCAATTGGGCCCGTAGGCCCATTGGGCCCACATGACCCCTTTCCGCCCATCGCGGCCCGAAGTAGCCATCCTACAGCTAGAGTAGCGAGAAATACACACCTGATTGGCGACTGGAGTTCATCCAAGCTCCGAGCACTCTTAGCCGACGCCCAACCCAAACGAGCACGCCATACAGCGAAAGGGATCAGCCAAGAAAGGTACATTTACTCTCCTCATGGTTCCCTCTATTTAAAACCAGCTTCGCAACCACTCTTATGTTAGCTTCCCGATGTGGGATCCCTCCAACATCAGAGTTTAAATTCAACACCAACTCTTGCCGCCCCCTGTTAGCAAAGTAAATGCTCCTTGCTTGTCATGGGATTCGAACCCATGCCTCCCCTCAGATGCTCCACACGCTACTTGCCACTAAGCCACAAGGCTTTTTGTGTCATATTTTATCCCCAATTAATTATAAGGTCTAAAGGCCAAAGTCTAGGTTCCCTTAAAAAAAACCAAAATAAATTGCAAGAGCCAAGGCTTGAACCCTGGCTCCCATACAACCTTAATGACGCCACAACCACTAGACTACAAGCTTCCTTGTGTCATTTATTTAACACAATAATTTAAAAACCCTCATCCAAGTTTCTAGGTTTTTCTTCTCTTAATACCAAAATTTTTGCTAAAGCCCATGTTGGAACCCAAGATTTCTTTAACACTTCTCAAGGCCATTAACCACCAAAGCAGACATTTAATTGTGTTATTTCATTGCACAATTAAATACCTATATACAACCTCCTTACGGACCCGCACTCAAGGCCTAATACTTCTAGGCCCAAATTCGGGGTGTTACATACCTTTATCCTATATCAGAATTTACAATAAATTGTCGTATAATTTTCAAACGAACTCATATTACAAGTTATACTTCACTATAGTAAGACATTAACTACAAATAATATATGCCCAAAACATGAATTTTCCCATACCATATAAATAACATATCAATACAAACTTATATTATGCTCGGACATAGTCAAACAACCTTTAATGCCAAATCAAATATAACACATTGACCAAATACAACAACCAAAATTCAAATAATCTCTTATCTATGCACACCAAAACCGAATCAACCCAATGCACGTATCCAATTTCACCAAGCAACTTCAACGCTCAAAATAGATATCACAAGTATCATTCATCCATAACACATTGCATAATAACCAAAAAGAACTTAAGCCATATTAAGCATGGAATTAGGCCATTTTTGCATGGCCTTTATACATACAACTTTCAAAATAACTAACTCCAAAGCTAGCCTATACATGCAATAATTCGAGTTTAGTTTTCAAGGTACCAAAATAGTAGATAGTGTGATGAACTTGCTGATGATCTCCGAGCTCGTAACTTGATCCAAAATCTATAAAACAGAAACACACATATACATAGGGTAAACTTTTTATAGCTTAGTAAGTCATAAGCAAATGAACAACCCAATGATATTATCAACTTAATTAAACTAAACCAAATTATATTAGCGTAACATATTTAGATCCAAACATATAAAGTTCATATTATATATATTCATTCATAAATGTCACCTTGGTCGAATGCTCATATAGCCAAATTAATATATTATCATTTAACTTCCAAAAAACTAAATAGTTATTATAACCCTAGTTCACATATGCACAAATACCTAAGCTTATATGTCATAATATGATTTCATATACATATATTAGTTTTGTAGCCGAATACATATAATCAGTCATGTATATAATTAAAACTTATTTCAATATTATTCACAAGGCCGAATACACTTACCTAGTTCACATATAATCCTCATTTGCATTACAAATAATTTTTAATAAGTAACAAGTTACTCACTTACCTAATTTTAAGTAAACAACAAGCTAATCCATACCTAACCATTTAGCCTGATTTACACATTCGAACACAACTTATCTTTGCCCGATGAACCATTCGGAATTGGATAGGACACTCGGATAATCATACATATCGTACAACGCCAACAGCCCAGACGTGGTCTTACATGTAGTCACATATCGATGCCACTGTCCCAGACAGGGTCTTACTCGCACACATATATCGAAGTCACATATCGATGCCATGGTCTTACTCGCACACATATATCAGAGTCACATATCAATCCCATGGTCTTACTCGCACACATATATCGGAATCCTATGTCATGACATATGTATCCTAACTATTCCTAAGGTTCATACGGGCCTTTAGGATGTCGTAACTCGGTCGACACGAATTCGGAAATATAGTAGCCAAGCTTATTCATGTTCAGCCATAGCATATATAAATTCATATATTTCTTTTCATCATATATATATAGCATTTAATTAAAATTATGTACATCTATTTGCTTATAAACTTACCTCGGACAATATAAAATGGAACGGGACAGCTAGTCGACAACTTTTGTTTTCCCTCGATCCAAATCCGATTTATTTGGTTCTTGATCTAAACATTTTCAAATTAAGCTCATTCAAAGATATTTTCATTCGATTTAGTCCAAAAACACATAAATGGGAAAATTACCATTTTACCCTTGACATTTACACTTTTTACAATTTAGTCCCTATTACACAAAACACAAAATATGCAAAATTTCAATATACCCATGCTTGGCCGAATATTCCTAGTATTCATACAAGTGCATATATTTCATTTATTTTACATTTTAGTCCCTCAAATTATTATTTTTGCAATTTAGTCCTAGTTACTCGAAATCATCAAAAACTCCAATACAAAACATGTTAATCTAAAACATATTTTTCATATTTCATAATCAAACAAAAAAAATCACAAGCTCTCATCAATGGCATAACTCAAAATATTCATCAAAATAAAAAATTCAAGCATGGGTCTTGTAGATTACTTAGCAACGATCTCAAAAACGTAAAAGTCATCAAAAAGTGAGCGAAACACGTACCTTGATTGATCTTGAGAATGGCCGAACTAGGTTTTCTTTTCTCTTTTCTTTTGTTTTAGTTTCGGTCAAAACGATGATATTATAAAACCATATTATAAGCTTTTATGTTTTATTATTCATATACTATTTTGCCTTTTTAAAATTAATATATAAAACATACATAATAAGGGTACATTCGGCCATCACTAAGTCCAAAGGGTTATTTGAAACATAAATGTTCCAATTTAAAAAGTCACTAACAATTCGGCCCTTATGCTTTAAACTATCAAGTTTTCATTTTACGCGATTAAGTCTTTTTATTTAATCGGGCACTCAAACGACAAAATTAAATTACAAAAATTTCACACACACAAGTTCACACATAATAAACACAGAAAATAATTTTAAAATATTTTTTGACTCAAATTCGTGGTCCCGAATCCACCGTTCGAACTAGGGTCTAAATTGGGTTGTTACATTAAAAAACCTTATTCTAAAATAAAATAAAAGAAGTGTAGTTCTATATGGATTTTACTTTTATTTTATTTTACCATTGTATTTTATTTAAATAACGATTTGGGCTACTTAATTCTAACAATCTCCATTATTTTATTTTACCATTGTATTTTATTTAAATAACGATTTGGGCTACTTAATTCTAACAATCTCCACCTTGACACGAATTCTCAAAGAACAAGTTCTCCACCTCTTCCATAAAACCTCGTAAGGGTTTAACTTCAACAATGAACACCAACCAAGTCTAAACAATGCTAAAACTTGGTTATAGGAAGTGACTTAGTCATCATATCTACAGGATTTTCATGAGTATTAATTTTTCTCACAAGAATATCACCACGAGCATTAATATCACGAACAAAATGATACCGAACATCAGTGTTTTGTTCTCTCATGAAACATTTGATCTTTTGTAAGGAAGATTTCACTTTGACTGTCACAAAATACTATACTAATTTGAAGGTCTTCATTGAGTTCACTAAAGAGTCCCTTCAACCAAATAGCTTCTTTACAAGCCTCAGTAATCGCCATGTACTCAACTTCAGTGGTAGACAAAGTGACTGTAGTTTGCAAAGTGGCTTTCCAACTGATTGCACAACCTCCTATTGTAAACACATAAGCTGTGAGAGATCTTCTTCTAACAAGGTCTTCAACAAAATCAGCATCAACAAACCCATTGACTCAATCTCTAGTTCTTCCAAACTGTAAGCAAACATTAGTAGTATCTTGTAAGTATCTTAAAATCCACTGAACTGCTTTTCAATGTTCTTTACCGGGATTCACCATGTATCTACTAACTGCACTGACTGCATATGATAAATCTAGACGTGAACAAACCATAGCATACATGAGAGATCCCACTGCACTAGAGTATGGAACATGTGACATGTACTCAATCTCATTATCTGATTGTGTAGACAAAGCCGATGAAAGTCTGAAATAGGCTGTTAAAGGAGTACTAACAGCTTAGCACTTTGCATATTGAACCTGGAAAGAACTTTCTCAATGTATCCCTTCTAACTTAGGTACAATTTACTCTTTTTTCTATCTCTGAGAATCTCCATACCAAGTATCTTTTTTCCTAGTCCCAAATCTTTCATCTCAAATTCTTCACTTAGTTGGGCTTTAACCTTTCTTAGCTCTCATTTATCTTTTGCTGCTACCAATATGTCATCAACATAAAGAAGTAGATTCACAAAAGAACCATCACTATTTTTCTTAAAGTAAACACAACTGTCAAAACTACTTCTTTTGAAATCATGAGAAGTCATAAAATAATCAAACCTCTTGTACCACTATCTTGGTGACTGTTTCAAACTATATAGGGACATTTTTAGCAAGCAAACATGTCCTCTTTTTCTGAGACTATAAAACCCTCTAGTTGCTGCATGTAAATATCCTCCTCAAGTTCTCCATGCAAAAATGCAAATTTTACATCTAACTGCTCAATCTCCAAATCATGCATGGCCACAATACCAAGCAAAGCTCGAATCGAACTATGCTTCACAACTGGGAAGAACACATCTATGAAGTCCACTCCTGGAATTTGACTATAACCTTTTGCAACAAGCCTTGCTTTATATCTAGGTTCTTCAACTCCTAGAGTCCCTTCTTTCTTTTTAAACACCCATTTACAACGAACAGCCTTTTTACCTTTAGGAAGTTTCACAAGATCCCATGTTCTATTTTTGTGGAGTTATTCCATCTCCTCTTGCATAGCAAACATCCACTTTTCTGAGTCTTCACAACTAACCGCCTGAGAATAATTAGATGGCCCTTAGTTTGCATCTATATATTTAGCCAAATTTAAAGCATAAGCAACTAGATCAGCCTCAACATACTTCTTTGGAAGTTTAATTTCTCTTCTAGTTTTGTTTTTGGCGATAGAGTATTGTGGTGAAGAAATAACTCTATTCTCAATTTTTGAACTAGCTTGAGGAGTTAACTTTGTATTAATTTGATGCTCCACCTGCTTTTGATTTTATTTATTGGAAGAGAATTTAACAGATAAGTTAGGTAACATAGCATTTTCATCAAAAACAACATCTTTGCTAATCACAACTTTTCTATTTTCAAGACACCATAACTTATACCCTTTCACACCAGCTTTATAACCAAGAAAAACACATTTAATGGACCTCGGTTCCAATTTTCCATTATCAACATGAGAATACGTAGGACACCCAAAGATCTTTAAATCAGAATAATTAGTAGGATTACCAGACCGTACCTCTTGTGAAGTCCTTTTCTCAATGGCAATGGATGGAGATTGGTTTATCAAAAAAAATGCAAGAGAGGCTGTTTTTGCCCAAAAAGACTTTGGCAAGTTGGCATTTGACAACATACATCGAACCTTCTCCATAATCATTCTGTTCATTCATTCTGCAACACCATTTTGCTGTAGAGTATGGCGAACTGTCAAGTGTCTCACGATCCCTTCTGACTTGCACAGTTTATTAAACTCATCAGAACAGAACTCTAAGCCATTGTCTGTGCGAAGGTATTTTTTTTGTTTTCCCGTCTATTTTTAAATCATAATTTTCCAAGACTTAAATGTAGAAAACACATCATGTTTTTGCTTCAAGAAGAACGCGTAAACTTTTCTGGAAAAATCATCAATAAAAGTTAGCATATAATTAGATCCACCTCTCGAAGGCACTCTGAATGGCCTGTACAGATCAGAATGAATATACTCCAATGTTCCCTTCATGTTATGGATTCCTCTTGTGAATCGAACTCTCTTTTGCTTCCCAAAAACATAGTGCTTACAGAACTTCAGTTTGCAAATTCCTTGTCCATCAAGAAGTCCTATTTTGCTCAATTTTGCCATGCCATTCTCACTCATATGCCCTAGGCGCATATTCCAAAGTTTAGTAATATCATCATCTAACAAGGAAGAGGAAGCGATAGCTGCATCACCAGTAACAGTAGAACCCTGCAAAACATATAACTTGCAGTCTTTCTCTGCCTTTTCATCACAACAAGAGAACTTTGGAAATCTTTAAAACCCTACTTTCAGCTATGTATTTGTACCCTTTTGAACCAAGAGTACTCAACAAAATTAAATTTCTCTTCAATTCTAGAACATGTCGTACGTCACTAAGTGTTCTAACAACTCCATCAAACATATTAACTTTAATAATTCAAACACCTACGGTTTTACACGAAGCATTATTTCCCATCAAAACAACACCTTCAAGCATTATTTTGTAAGTTATGAACCAATCCCGATTGGGACTCATGTGGAAGGTGCAGCCTGAATCAAGTATCCACTCCTCGCTCACTTTAGAATTGTTGACAGAAGCGACTAAAAGTTCACCAACACTGTAGTCTTCTACAACATCAGCTTCACCGAAATTTTTTGGTTGTTTTCCCTTTTGATTCATAGCTTCCATTTTAATCTTGTACTGTAGCTTATAGCACTCAGATTTAATGTGCCCTTTCTTCTTGCAGAAGTTACAAGTTTTACCCCTGTTTGAAGACTTCAATTTACTCTTAGCTTTACCGCGAGGATTCTATTCCTGTGTCCTTCCACGATCATCATCAGTATTCCAATCTTGTCTCCCACGAACAATGAGACCCTCTCTCTAAGAGTGTCAGTTTTAACCATAAGATGTTTAATCTTATCATACAAGGTCAAAGAATCATAATGTAATATCCTGATTTGAAATATTAATTAGGAGGTCTTAAATAGAAATTTTACCAATTTCTAAGTCTATGGACAAAAATTGGACATGGATGGAATTTTTGGAAAGTTTAGTAGTAAGGGCATTTTGGTCATTTAGGGGTAAAATGAATTAAAATACAAAATTAAAAGCCAATTTTGCTTATCTTCAACCCCATGGCCGAATATAGCAAGGAGAAACCATGGCTAGGGTTTTTCAAGCTTCCAAGCTCGATTGTAAGTCCGTTCTAGCCTCGTTTTTAATGATTTTTACGTTTTTAGAGTCCCGGTAGCTCGATTTAGCTTATGCAAGCAATAATTTAACCTAGGGTTTATATTTGGAAAAATACCCATAGGTGAAATTTGTGTATTTTGGTGTTTTATGATAGAATATGCGGTTTTAAATTATGTTAGACAACTTGTGCTACTCGGTTTTAAGCGAAACTAGCAAAAGGGCTTAATCGGTAAAAATACCTAATAGTCATAAGTACATGTTAGAGTGAGAATTTGATGTTTCCATAGAAGGGAAAAATGATCAGCATGTCATAAAACATAAGAAAATAGGCTGAATTAATTTACGAGCTTTAGGGAAAAAGTGTAAATATGCAAAAGTTTAGGGGCAAAACTGTAATTTTTCCAAAATATGATTTTGGGTCAATTTGAATAATGTGAGTCCTAATTAGACTATATTTTAAATGATAGAGCAAGGAAAACTAAAATTCGGGCTAAAATGGGGAAAATGCCAAGTTGTGGACGAAATGGTAAAATTAGTAGATAGATATATGAGTCTAGTTTCAGTGAAAATTTACAGAATTTTATTTCGAGTTTCGGAACTCGAGATATGATTTTTAAAGCGACTGTGATGCAGTTAGCTAGCTTGTCTGGAAATTTTAAAATGAATTATATGAGCTGTTTAAGTAATGAATTAAGTCCGTTAACACCTCGTGTTCGACTCCGGAAACAGTCTCGGATACGGGGCGTTATATTTAGTGGTATCAGAGCAGGTTTAGTCGGTTCTCAGACTAACCGAGCATGTGTAAAAGTTTAGCTATACATGCCACTGATTTGTGATAGTGTGATGTCTTCCGACGCGTATGAGTACCGTCTTATTTAGACAGGGTACTCTCCAACCGAGCTATGCTGACCATGTTCAATGTTATGCGAAGGTATTTGAGTAAATTTATGATTATGATAAGTCTCGGTTCAGAAAAGTATGAATAAAAGTTTATGATACATATGTGATAATATGTGAGATGAAAGTTCATGTTGTGATAAATATCCATATTTGCTTAATGCTCATACGATGTAGTGTATGTGGCTTACATGATAAGATGAACGGAATAAATAGAAAGTAGTAGAGGTATGAATAAGGTCACAAAATCATGATACGAATGAAAATGTCCTTGTCTTGATTAGACGTTGAATGTTGATGAATGTTAATGATATACAATTTTTTATGAGATAAAGGATTATAATGAAATGAACTTATCTATGTTAAATTGTTGGACTGAATTATATGATTGTAATGATATGTACATGATGATGCACGAAATGAAAGTTGTGATTGTGATGCAAATATCTATGTTTGTTTGGCCTTATATGATGTCATGAGCATGAATTAATTTAATTAAATGAATGGATAAGTAAAGCTGTCTAGAAAACATAGAATGTATGCATAAGTATATTGTCTAAATGGGACGATAGGAAAATTAGTGTAAGCCAACATGAATGAATGACATGATTTTGATGATGTTACTATGATGATGGAAGTTGTGTCATATGTGTATGTATAAGAAAGTCGAGTCAGAGGTCCTACAACCCCTCCCCCTTACCGAAGTGGTACTTATAATGGAATTTCATGAGACTTGTATTGAATAAGTTTCCGGTTGAGAACCCAAAGAGTATAGTGATAGAATAATTATAAGTATGACTAGAGATTGAAAATGAGCTGATAAGTAAAGTCAGAGCCAGTAAAGTATCGGATTGACGTAAAGATTATTGGAGTTATGCACTGTCCTAGTTAGAAAAGGAATTCTCCTTGGTAAACCGAATTACTCAGGTGCAAGGTCGAGAAAAGTGTAAATCAAAATTTATTCAGAACTGGCCTTCTTTAGTGAATGGTTTAATATGAAATTTGTGACGGCAGAACTAGTTGGGGAAATGATAATTGAAATGTGAACTATCTGAGTGTGACAGTTATGACTGGACAGATTTAGCAGTCTCTTTTGAGATGTTCTATGTGTTTACCCGTTCTCAGAAATATTTCTATGGCTATTGATCTTCTGAAGAAATTCTTGTTATATGGGAATGTCTTTTAATCCTGGTGTTGGATGAAAGCATTGGTAGTCTGACTGGTTTATAATTTATATTGCTCTATTTCATCGGGTATTCTATTTCATTTCGTCTGATAAGAATCGATGAGAGAATACATATGATATTATGATTCTGTTTCTTCTACTTGATGCTTCATCTGATATATATGTATGGGAAGATATATTGATCTTGTTATATTTGATTTCAGTGGGATTAAATGATGTTTTCTTCTGGACTTTCTTTCTTTGAAGAATTATCGGGGTATTCTGTATTTTCTCTATGAGTTTGGTTTTCGATTCTCCGGCATAGTATCGTATCTTGGGTTTCTTTATCCTGGATCTCTTTATTCTGGATTTCTTTATTCCGGGTTTCTCTATCTTGGATTTCTTTATTCGGTTTTCTTGTTATCTTTGTTCCATAATTTGTCAATTATGACTCGTGTTCGAAGTGCGTTCTTCAGCTCGTGATAATCATGTCAAATATGACTATACTTCTAATTTGATCTTGGTAATGTGGTGATTTTAGTATTGGGATTTTTTCTAATTTCTGTGTAAGGATTTGACATCAGTAAAGGCATAGGTGATAAAAGCGCGAGTTTCAGTCAGTATGGTGAATTATTTATTTGAAAGATTTCATGTGACAATTATGTCAGGATTATTTTTCTCAAGTCTGATAATAGGATTTCATTTTGTACAGATAAAAGAGTAAATAGTCTGAACGAGAAGTGTATATTTATTAGAAAGAGTTGGATATTAGTTAAAGTCACTACGAATGATAAGGTTTTCGTCTTGTGAAAGCTGAAAAGTTTATTACATGTTGACAGAGTTCGGATAGATGAGAATATTGATAACCGAAGTGTCTGAACTAGACTAGTCTACATTGAGTAAAGACTTCCTGACTTTCAGTAATGTACCGTTGTATGAATTGTGATGTGTTTCAAGACAGTGAGGTAATGTGATAGTTTAGAGCATTCGATGTTACATAAAATCTGAGTTGTTAAAGAGGTTAAAGCCGAGCATTGGGATCTATCAAAATTATCCTTGCCAGTGTTGATATTGGGATGGAAATGAGAAGGATTATTCTTGAGGCCATATCAGAATTATTTCCATGGTGGAAAGAGGAAAATGTGATGTATCCTATTGTTAAATGTTTGGCGAGATCTATAAATCATATCGGTATTGAATGAATTCCTACTCATCAGATTCATGGAATTTCAGGTCTTTTTGATTGTTGAATTTCTTGGAATTCTAGCCTCCATTAACCAAATTGAGATCTGGTTTTATGTCAAGATGACAAGGGAAACGGAGAAGGGTTGAAAATTTAAGAACAATTAAGAGATGAGTTCATAAACTTTCAGAATATATGAGAAATTAATGAGATATATTGGAGGCACCGCCTGAGTGAAAGTTCTTCAGCACCAAATATGAAATTAAGGAATCTAAGTGAAGACCACTTTTCTGGTAAGATTTTCGGGGACGAAAATCCCTAAATGTCGGGAGAGTTGTAATATCCTGATTTTGGGCCTAGTCAGAATACTAGTTTCGTGACCACAAAATCTGAGATAGAAATAATTATTTTATGATTATTTTGAGGTCTATGATATGATTCCATGATCGTGTGAAATTTTCGTGAAGAAATTTTATGCATAAAGTGCTTAAATTGAAATTAGGGACTAAATCGAATAATTTGCAAAACTTGCATTCTAGAAGTTTCTAGTATGAAATTGTTTTGAAATATTAATTAGGATGTCTTAAATAGAAATTTTACCAATTTATAACTCTATGGACAAAAATTGGACATGGATGGAATTTTTGGAAAGTTTAGTAGTAAGGGCATTTTGGTCATTTAGGGGTAAAATGAATTAAAATACAAAATTAAAAGCCAATTTTGCTCACCTTCAACCCCATGGCCGAATATAGCAAGGAGAAACCATGGCTAGGGTTTTTCAAGCTTCCAAGCTCGATTGTAAGTCCGTTCTAGCCTCGTTTTTAATGATTTTTACGTTTTTGGAGTCTCGGTAGCTCGATTTAGCTTATGCAAGCAATAATCTAACCTAGGGTTTATATTTGGAAAAATACCCATAGGTCAAATTTGTGTATTTTGGTGTTTTATGATAGAATATGAGGTTTTAAATTATGTTAGACAACTTGTGCTACTCGGTTTTAAGCGAAAACTAGCAAAAGGGCTTAATCGGTAAAAATACCTAGTAGTCATAAGTACATGTTAGAGTGAGAATTTGATGTTTCCATAGAAGGGAAAAATGATCAGCATGTCATAAAACATAAGAAAATAGGCTTAATTTTAATTTACGAGCTTTGGGGCAAAAGTGTAAATATGCAAAAGTTTAGGGGCAAAACTGTAATTTTTCCAAAATATGATTTTGGGTCAATTTGAATAATGTGAGTCCTAATTAGACTATATTTTAAATGATAGAGCAAGGAAAACTAAAATTTGGGCTAAAATGGAAAAATACCAAGTTGTGGACGAAATGGTAAAAGTAGCCATTTTCGCATACGAGGTAAGTTCATGTGTAAATAATGTAGCATAATTGTTATTTTTAAGTTATTGATGTTAATTATATGATATGCTGATTTTTTATCGTGAAATATTATGCTCTGTGGTTAATGTTGAGTAATATGCAAATTATGTTTACTACTTGATAAATATGAATTGCTACCGAGTATCGGGTCCGATATTCCATGGAAGACGGCAATGTGAGATCGAGGAAAAAATCCCGTTTGAACCTTAGGAATAGATTAGGATACAAGTGACATGTCACTAGGATGGTTGAGCATCCGAACTCGTTGAGTTGAGTCCGAGTTCACTTATGGATGCAAATGTCCGAACTCGTTGAGTTGAGTCCGAGTTCGAGAGATGTAACTAGGCATCCGAGCTCGTTGAGTTGAGTCCGAGTTCACTTATGGATGCGAACGCCCGAGCTCATTGAGTTGAGTCCGAGTTCACTTAGGGGCGGGTTACATGATTTCTTGATTACATATGAGGCACTTATGTGAAAATTATCCGTGTATCCGAATTGTATTCCGATGTGTTCAACGGGTGAAATTTCTAGTGAAATGAAAGAACACTTAAGATGCAAGCGACGTTTTGGTAAGTGTTGTGAAATGGACACTTTGGACAGGTATGTTCTTAACCCTCGGGTTGATAATAGATACAACAACGATAAGGTAGTAAGATGATGAATGATGTTTAGAAATATGATATATGTTTTGGTGATACCATGCTAAAGTTGTTTGGTATATTTGTATTGTTATGTTACTTGTTATTTACATATAAACTTACTAAGCATTTATGCTTACTCCCTCCTCTTTATTTACTGTAGTTTTGAACAAGCCAGCTCAGGAATCAGGACGGGTCGAAGGTTCGATCACACTATCCAAAGGACTTTCATCTGGGTAAATGGCTTGTAAAACTTAAGTATGGCATGTATAGCAATATATTTATTTTGTGTAAATAATTTGATGATATGGCCATGATTGGTTGAGAAAATGTTTGACATCGATAAGTCATGGTGATGGTTAAATTTAGATCATGTTTGATATCATGGAAGTTTAATAGGTTATCTAGTTCATAACAACTCATGAGAAGATGAAATTTGCCTTAAAACAGAATATTGCTGCAGCAATGACATGAATTTGAAAAATCACTAACAATAGTAGAAATGGAATTAAATAATGAATAAGTTATGGAATCGAAGCTTAATGAGTCTATTTTCATATGGATAAAAAAAGAGGCATATAAATTATACTTTATGAGATATTTGAAACCTTGTGAAACAGGGCCAGAGTACAGATTCCTAATAAATTGTAATAAATTGTAAAAACATAATTATAAGTCATTATTTATATGTACAGATTCCTTATTGAGTATAGCTTTAATATAAATAAACCTCGTAGTCATTGAAGCTCTGTACAGGGAGATATCTAATTCGTAATACACAGAGGTCAGAGTAGTCGAACCCTGAAACAGGGGAGCTAATAAACTGTACTAATTGGCCTGACCAAAAATTCTATAAAAAAATTAGTAGATAGATATATGAGTCTAGTTTCATTAAAAATTTACGGAATTGTATTTTGAGTTTCGGAACTCGAGATATGATTTTTAAAGAGACTGTTATGCAGTTAGCCAGCTTGTCTGGAAATTTTAAAATGAATTGTATGAGCTGTTTAAGTAATGAATTAAGTCCGTTAACACCTCGTGTTCGACTCCGGCAACGGTCTCGGGTACGGGGCGTTACACATAAACCTTATCAACTTTGAGAGACTCGCAGCTATATAAAATCGTGTCTCTAAAGGTTGAATAAGACGGGGGCTACGACAAAGTAGAATCAACCCTAGATCTTCCTTATCATACTGAACCTCCATAGCCTCTAAGTTTGAGAGAATTTCTTTAAACACTATTAAGTGTTCGTGTACAGACGCACCTTCCTCCAAACGATAAACATAAAGACGCTGCTTTATATGCAACTTGCTTGCTAGAGTTTTTGACATACATATTTGTTCTAGCCTCTTCCATAATGCAACGGCGGTCTTCTCCTTCATCACATCCTGCAAAATTTCATTGGAAAAATACAGATGTAATTGTTTTAATGCCTTTCGATCCTTACACTTCTTCTCTTCATCTGTTAATGTCGAAGGCATCTTATCTATCCCTAGCAGGGCATCCTCTAGATCCATCTGCGCAAGAACTGCTTGCATCTTAATCTGCCACAACGCAAATCTGGTTTTGTGATCCAACAGTGGAATTTCATACTTCAAAGATGCCACGGAAGCTCTAATACCAATTTTTGAAAATAAAATAAAATAAAATAAAGAAGACACAGATTTTACGTGGAAACTCTTTCGGGAAAAACCACAACAGAGGAGAAGAAAATTCACTATGTCAAATTCGAATAATTACGAGAGGAATAGACTATGTCTATTTATAGGCTTGTAACGCCATATTCTAATAGGAGTGTAGTAAGATTGAAACACCTTATTATAATCAGTATAAAATAGATGGAGTTTAATAAGGTTTAAAAAACCTTATTCTAAAATAAAATAAAAGAAGTGTAGTTCTATATGAATTTTACTTTTATATTATTTTGTCACTGTATTTTATTTAAATAAGAATTCAGATCACTTAATTCTAACAAGTTAGATTTTTTGGGAAAGAGCATTATTACTTCCTAGATATGTATGCTTGGTATGAAAAATGACCCTTTCACACCGTTTCAGTTAGTGACTGTTCCAAATAAATTGAGGGATTTTTCTTAACTTTGCTCTGTCATTATTTTCAGCTGCCATCTATTTCATTTTTTTCCTACTGTTGTTTTACATTTTTAGTTCAATAAATATTAAGTTACAATTATGAATAAATTGAGCAAACTTGCACATTATTTTTAAATTCCCAAAAAATGAGAAGTGTGGTAATGGAAATGGACGTGTCTAAGACTAGACCTATCAAGGAAAGCTTGGTATTTAAGCAGTCAAATTTGACTCACCTCCCTTCCTGATGTAACATCTCGAATTAGGGCCTAATCAAAATAGTAGTTTCGGGACCACAAATCCGATGTTAAAATAATTATGTCATGATCATTATGAGATCTAGGATATTAAAATAAGCATGTGTTAAAATGTCATGAAGAAATTCAATGTGTCAGGTGTCCAATTGGAAACTAAGGACCAAATTGAATAAATTGAAAAACTTGGGTTCTAGAAGTAATTTGTATGAAATTGCTTTGGAATGTTAATTAGAGGTCTTTAAAGAGTAATTTTCCCAATTTCTAAGTTTTTTGAGAAAAATGGGCATCCATGGAAAATTTTGGAAGCTTAGTAAGGAAGGGCATTTTGGTTATTTGGTAATAAACTATATAAAAAGGGGAAAATCAAACTAAAATCAGCTCATTTTCTTCTCCATTCTGTCGAAATTCTAAGGGACTCCATAGTTAGGGTTTTCAACATTTTCAAGCTTAATAGTAAGTGCTCCCTAGCCTCATTTTTAACGTTCTTCGTATTTTTGAGATCCTCGTAACATGCTCTCTCTATTTCTACCCAAATTTCAAGCTAGGGTTCATGTTCAAAAATTTACCCATGCATGAGATGTTTGTGTTTTGGTGATTTATGGAGGGATATGAGAGTTTAAAGGATGGTAAACAACTTTTACTAAGTGGTTTTTCATGGAAATGGCTTAAAGGACTAAATTGTAAAAGTTGTGGAAATGGGTAGGAAAATATAGAATGAAGGAAAAACATGGGCTGCTATAAGTGTGAATAGCATTCGGCTAGGCTTGGGTAGCCAAGGAATTTCATGCATTACATTATACGAGCCTTAGGACTAAATTGTAAATATTGTGAAAGGTTAGGGACAAAATGGTAATTTTTCCCGGGGTGAGTTTTAGGCCTAAAACGAGTAACGAATAATGTGATGTATTAATAATCTAATTTTATTGATATAGACCCTGAGGAACCAATTCTGGAGGTCGATCGTGGAAAATGAAAGGTTTCGGAATAACCAAGACACGAAATCGAAGCAATTACCAGGTAAGGTCGTATAACCTGAAGTAAAATTTTAACATACTTAAACATTCATGTTCTTGAATGTATGAAAATTTAGATATTCATTGCATGATAATTCATAAAATGTGCTTGTGTAAAAGAAAGATGATAAATGTCCCTGTTGAAATAGAAAAGAGAAATCTGATGGGTAAACTATGGCTTACATGACATGATATCTTGCATATGTTGTAGAATAGGATTTAGCCCAGACGGGTAATCCAATGATCTCAAATAGAAAGGATCTAGCCCAGATGGGTGTTTCTTAAGTGATCCAGCCTCCCGAAGAATATGGTGCATTAAGGATTTATCCCAGACGAGTAATTCAATTAAGGACTGATTTTAGCCTGGACTGGCAATTCAAATCCGAGCTTATGAGAGAAATTTTCATTAAAAAGAGATTAAGCCCGAACGAGTAATCCCGACATTGCTCTATGAGTTATTACTACGAGGGATTTAGCCTGGACTGGTAATCCCGCCGTAAGATATAAGGTTCACGGGAATGCATACTCGAGATGATCACTTGTATGACTTGACAGTAAATGGCTATTCATCGAGATTTTTTGAGAAATTCAACTGGAATTAACATGCTAAAATAAAGAATGAGAATACTGAATTGATAGTTCATCTAAGACTAATGACATGATGTATTGTTATGAGACTAACTTGATGATTGAGTGCATGTGATAGGGAAACTATTTCTTGCTTGTTGGAATTATTGCTTAATATGGTTGTATACTAATTAACCGGTAAGTTTACTTTCTAGTTATCCAGACTTACTAAGCATATAAATGCTTACCCCCTTTCCTGCTTTCCCCTATCTTACAGATCTCGTGGACTCGTGAAGATTGGAAGACGGTTGGAGAATCAACACACTATCAACCGGTATGGACACTTTTATTTTGTTTAATGGCATGTATAGGGTTTTTGGTTATTTTGTTATATGTGCCATTTGGCTAGCCAATGTAAGGGCTTAAATGCTATACTTATTCTTTTGTATACGGCCATGAGATATAGCTCATATTGATGTAGGTTGTAAACCTACTATTGATGCATGTTTATGTTTAAATGTTTCATGAGATATGATGATGAGGTTTATCATGAATGGATGCTTGATATGGAACCTAATAATTTGAGAGTGGACATAGTATACAATGATATATGGCTATAATATGGCCTAAGTATAAAATGTGCTATGTTAATCCCTAATGCGAAAAGGATAATTTAGCATGTACTAATCCGATAAGATGAGGTTAGCATGCAATGAGTCATGTCAGGGTTGTTCAAGAGTATAATTAGGCCATGTTACATACCATTGAAATCTCTAAGTGTGTAACACCCCCTTACTCGAGACCATCGCCGGAGTCGAGCACGAGGCGTTAACAAACTTAAATTATCACTTAAACAATTTCAAACAATTTATTTCACCTTTCGTAATAAACTGCCCATCTGCATCACAGTCGTTAAAAAAAATCATATCTCGAGTTACGAAACTTGAAATTAAAATCTGTAAATTTTACTTGAAACTAGGCTCATATATATATTAACTAATTTTTTTCCAAAATTTTTGGTCAGGTCAATTAGTACAGTTTATTAGTTAAAGTTTCCTCATTTCAGTGTTCGACTGCTCTAACCTCTGTTCACTACGAATCACTTTTCTCTCTATACAGAATTTAGATGACTATGTCATTATACTAAATAAGGAATCTATAAATATAAAGTATGACTCCTAATTATTTTTGTACAATTTTTAGTGAATTTCTAAATTCAGAACAGGGGATTCAGAAATAGCTCTGTCCCTGTTCTACCAAAACTCAAATTTCTCATAAAATACAACTCATTTACCTATCTTTTTCTTCCATATGAAAATAGACTCAATAATATTAAATTTTAAATTTTATTCATCATCTAATTCTATCTCTACTATTTTTAGTGATTTTTCAAACTCACGTCATTGTTGTTGTATGATACTGTTTTATAGCAAATTTTACCTTTTTATGAATTTCCATGGATTAGATAGCACATTAAGTATACATAACACCAAATATGATCTTGGTTAGCCATTCCAATGGCTAATAATTACCAAACATTTCCTTACCACCCAATAGCCATATCGTAAGATCATATACACAAAATGAATATAATGCTATACATGCCATATTCAAAATATACAAGCCACTATACCAAAATGGTCCATGGATAGTGTGAGCGAGCCTCCAACCGTTCCCAATTTCCAAGCTAGCTTGTCAAAACTACAAAGAATGGAAAGTAGGGAGTAAGCATAAATGCTTAGTAAGTTCACATGTAAATAGCAAGTAACATAATCATGCAATCCAACATAAAACATCATTTGTATAAATATCACCAAGACATTCATGTTACATTTGCATTTACTATCCTACCACGATTTCATCATACCAAATTCTCAACCTGAGGGTTTAAGCACATACCTGTCCAAATGTTTGCATTCACCACACTTACCAACATGCCACCTTTGTCTTAAACATTCTCCTTATTCACTTAAGATTCACCCGTTGGACACATCGGAATTTAATTTGGATACACAGATTGCATGCACATAAGTGTCATACCCGCAGCTAGACAAACTCAATAGCCTGCAAAAATTATGTAGCCAAGCTACCATGTAACCCGCCCATAAGCGAACTCAGACTCAACTCAACGAGCTCGGGCGTTCGCATCCATAAGTGAACTCGGACTCAACTCAACGAGTTCGGATGCCTAGTTACATCTCACGAACTCGGACTCAACTCAACGAGCTTGGAACTCAAATATTCTAGTGACATGTCACTTGTATTCTAATCTATTCCCAAGGTTCAAACGGGATTTTCCTCAATCACACATCTTTGCTGTCTTCCACGGAATGTCGGAACCGATACTTGATAGCATTTCATATTTATCAAGTAGTTCACATAATTTGCATATTACTAAATAATAATCCACAAAGCATAATATTTCTTGATAATAATCATCATATCATATAAATAACATTAAATTACTTAAAATGACAATTATGTTACTACATTTACACCTGAACTTACCTCGGTACAAAATGTTAGAAATCGAGCCTATTCCTCGTAAACTTTATTTTTCCCTCGATCACAACTCGAATCTTGTTTCTCTTGATCTAAAATAAAAAATTTAGCTTATTTAATACCCACATTTATTAAAATAATCCTTGATTCAATTTTGGCAAAATTACATTTTTGCCCCTAAACTTTTACATATTTACACTTTTTCCCCAAGGCTCGAAAATTTAACTTCATCCTATTTTCTTATGTTTTATGACATGCTGATAATTTTTCCTTTCTATTGAAACATCAAATTCTCACTCTAACATGTACTTAAGAACATTAGGTATTCTTACCGATTATGTCGTTTTACTCGTTTTCACGTAAAATCGCTTAGCAAAAGTTGTTTAACACAATTTCAAGCTTCATATTCTACCATAAAACATCAAAATAAACACAATGGGTATTTTTCCAAATATAAATCCTAGTTTAAATTATTGCTAGAATAAGCTTAATCAAGTTACCGGGACTCCAAAAACGTAAAGAACATTAAAAACGGGGTTAAAATGGACTTACGATCGAGCTTGGAAGCTTGAAAAACCCTAGCTATGTCTTCCTCATGTGAAATTCGGCCAAGGGGTTGAATATGGACAAAAATTGGTTTTTAATTTTTTTTTAATTCATTTTAATAACTAAATGGCCAAAGTGCCCTTAATTAAAAACTATGGTGTTTTATCTTCCTTTAGGCATTTTTGTCCAAACTAGTATAATGGTATAATTACTATCCAATGACCTCCACTTTAAAAATCCATTACTCACAAGTACTTAGTACCTTTGTGAACTAGAACACACATTTTACAACTTTTGCAATTTAGTCCTAAATATCACATTGGACCCTCTATCAATAAAATTTCTAAACGAAATTTTCACACAATCATGAAATCATGCCATAGACCTTAAAATGATAATAAAATAATTATTTCTATCTCAGATTTGTGATCTCAAAACCACTATTCCTATTAGGCCCTAATTCGGGATATTACAAAGTGTGTATGGATGATAGAGGGTGACAAAAGGCTTGGAAAGTAGCCCTTAAAAGGTCCACACAGGTAGACACACGGGCTTGTGTCTAGGCCGTGCGTGACACACGGACAGCCCCATGGGCGTATTGTTTAGTCGTGTGGCCCCTTCACTTAAAATTTTATGTCAGTTTGCATGGTAGTAAACACACGGGCAGAGACGGCCGTGTGTCTCAACCGTGTGGAGGACACGGCCTAGCACACGAGTGTGTGCCTTGGCCTTGTGCCTTAAAATGAATGATTATGTCATAAACAGAATGTCCAGGTTTTTGTACACGGGCGTGTCTAGGCCGTGTGAGGGACATGGGCCAAGGGCATAGGCGTGGGCTTGGCTGTTTAAAAACCCCTGTAGGTTCGAAGTGAAAAATAAATCCAAATAATTCAACACGGGTGGGACACACAGGCGTGTCCTTAAGCACACGGGCGTGTGCTTTGCCTCCACACGGGCGTGTGAGGCATAACCCTAGAAATTTTACTAAATTTTCTATAGTTCTCAGTTTAGTCCCGGATTGCTTCTAATGCATATTTTGGGCCTTGTAGGCCTATAATAGGAACACTATGACATTGCTTGATTGGTTTTAAATTAAAATGAAAGTTTATAACCCATATTTTCTGAAAGTGTCTGAGTATATGTCTGGTAACGCCTCCCGGTCTAGGGTACAGCTCAGGGGTGTTACACCTGATATCCTACCTAGTACACAGTTTTCATTCACTTATTTTATTTTGCCTCTTCTATTATGTGTTTTAAACAATGACGAAAATGTTTCTCTTTAGTGGGGGATTGGAAATAATTTTTTTAGGGGGATTTTTTATAAAAATTAATATTTTCCACCAAGTTATGTTTAAGTAAAAATTACTCAAATTTTTAATTTTTTTTTAATTATTTTAGCTTTAGTATGTATAAAATTCTCTTATTTCAATTTTTTTATGCTATCTTAATTATGTCTAAAATGCTAAACTTAGTAACTATGTATAATTCAAAACCATGAGAATTTAATTCCTTAGAAAAACTAATCATGCATGAAAGTTTAAGCCTTTAGAATTGCCTTAGTGGTTTCCTTGAGACGAAATCTTGGAGGCATGGTAATTTGAAAATGATTTAGACAATTTTTTTGGACCGTTTGAACTTTTCAAGCCAACCTCAGTAAATAATTATCCCTTGAAACCCTACTTTGAGCTATATGGCCAGATTTTTCTTTTAAATATTATATTAATTAGCCATCCTTCCTTTAATATTTATCTCAACTTGTCCCTAATAATAGGCTCAGTTCATCTAGTATATTCTTTGTGATTAAGTTTGGAAGGGATAGAGAGAAGTACTGGAGTGCTCAAGAATAAAGTGTTGAGTTGTATGATCAAGAGAGCATCTGTGATTGCTTAAAAAATACGTTGTTGAAAAAAGATGTACAGAGATCTTGTGTACTCAAACTTAAAGTAAGTTGGTATTGCTTGGGATAGTTGTATTTGGAAGGTCTAAGGTAAGCTGAGACTAAGGTTTTAGCCTAAAAATTATCTATTTTTTTCCTACATTAACCTAAGCCACATTACAACCATATTATAGACCTATTGATTTAGAATTCCGTACTGACTACATTAGTGGAGAGGAATTACTGAGTTTAACATGTGAAGGGGTAATTAAACTTTAGGACTGTTACTTAGTTCCATCATGGGAAATAAAATTTGATTGGGGAGTACTAAGTATACATTTGTTAAAGGAAGGTATTTAGTACATATTTTTGTTAGCTTATTAAAATTCGAAAATAATTGAGTGTTATGTGTAATTAAGTTGCATGTTTTAAAATTTTCTATTCTTGAGAATAATCTTTCTAAACATATTACTATGGGAAGGATTGATTTCTTTTGAAAGGATTTTTGCAAAAGTGACTAGTTAAGATATATTGTAAGTTAGCATATATCATTACTTAAGATTAGCAATGAATTAAGTTTGGGGGTTTGATAACTCGAAATTATATAGACAGTTACTGCACCTTCTAAATAATAATTCATGCAAATTCTGAGTATTTTGATAGCAAATTTTGTAGTTTCATTATAAATTTGTAAAGTAAGACAAAATTAAAGATAAAATTGTAATCTTACTTATTTACATGCTAATTTGACATATTTTGTTCCAATTTGACGTACTTTGGTGCAATAGAAAAAAAGGTAGTCTTAAACCTCACCTATTCGATGCTCGATGCTGTAGCATTCCAGCAGTAGAGACCATGCAGACGTGGGTTGATGGCTGATCAGCATGAGACGTCCTAAATTAACTTATTGGACTCTTAAATTCAATTTGATCTAGCTCATAAATGGGTTACTGAAGTGAATTATCTTGCTACCAAATTTGAAGCCCAAAACATTCATAAAAATAATTAATTTAGGCACCAAGACTTGTTAAAATATCACAAATTAGCCACAATAATTTTCCCATGTAACCATTCAACTCCTTCCCATTAATCAAACATGTACTAGCTAAATTTAGCAAAGTCATCCACCTTCCTTCCTTAACATAATCAATTAGCCATGCATGATAGAAAAAATGGGGATTATCATGCTAAAAAAGGAAAACTAAATGGGCTCCTCACTAGTATAAATAGTGAGACATTTGCTCTCCATTTCATTCATACATCACTCACCATCTCTTCTCCCTTTTCTATCTTCTTTCACTTCCCATTTTCCATTCTTCAAAAAGTGTTTACAAGGCTTTGAGAGTAGCCCCATTCAGCCAGATTAGGAGCTTTTAAGCTTGGCAGCCATCGCAAGAAACAAAGAATGAAGGAGGAGCAAGGTGAGTTGTGCCTCCAAGAACCACCAAAAACGGCTTAGCATTTCTTTTCCCTTTAATCTTTTCTTTTTTTTTGTTCAATTCAAGAAACATGATTGCAACTGAGTTTTCTACTTTTCCCTTTAATCTATTTATTTATTTAGATAAAATCAGGAAAATATTATTTGTGCATTATAAATGTAGGGATGCGATTTAATTAATTATTAAACCAGAAAAATATTGTAATTAATTGAAATAATATATGAATGATGCATGTTTGATCTTTTTATGATAAAATTAGGTCAAACTAGTAATAATATCGAAAGAACTTTATTACCTTTCATAACCCTAGAATTAATGTGATTAAACTGTTTCAATGTAGAAATATTATTGTTACCTCACATAATCTGATTTCTTCTTATCAAAATACTAAGTTGATTGAACATAGACATATGATAGAAAAACTTAATAATTTAATAAGTGTGATTTCTTAAACGATGCTTGGAAAAGTAATCTTGAAGTTAGACTTGACATAGAAATATGCAATGAAACCAAAAGGTTAAGCTTAGGCCTTAGAGAGAAGTTGATGCACTCGTAAAGTCATGGTTAGTAAATTATCAATAGGCCACGAAATCATTGTTTAAATAATTCTAAGTTAGCAAGGAAAATTATTCTAACACATGCATGCTATTGTGATTACTCTTAAAATGTGCATACTTATTTTTTTCTGTGTTTCTTATAATTTTAAGTATACTTAGATTAGTTTTAGTATAACCAGAAATCCATTACACTTTAATTTATTTCACCACCAACCAGTTTGCCAATTATTAATTCTGCAATAGTTGACTTGCATAAATAATCCTTGTGGAGACGATAACTATTACTCACTACTTTATTAGTTATCAATGATTGTGTATACTTGCACATCGATCGAATAATTTTGAGAAAATTTTTTGGCACTGTTGCCGTGGACTATTATTTTAGTCAATTATTTGTGAAATTAATTATCTTACAATTTGGTTCAATTTTCCTTTCCTTTTACTTTAATAGGTTTCGTTACTATTCAAGTTATAATGGATCCTCTACAACATGTTCAAGGAAAGCATTTGCTTATAATGCTCAAAATTTGATCATTGTTGCCGATGACAGAAACTACGCTATTCGACAATATGTCATTCCACTATTCAATGAGCTCAATCTGGGTATTGTGAGGCCCAAAATTGAGGCACTATAATTCAAACTAAAACCAATCATGTTCCAAATGTTGCAAACTGTGGGTCAATTTAGTGGGATACCTATTGAGGATTCACATCTTCATCTTAGACTATTCATGGAAGTGAGCGACTCGTTCAAATTAGCCAGGGTGACCGAAGACACCTTGAGACTGAAATTATTTTCATACTCCTTAAGAGATAGAACATGAGCATGGTTGAACTTTCTACCGTTCAGTTCCATAACTACATGACAAGAGATGACTAAATGTTTCTTAATGAAATACTTTCCTCCCTTTCTAAATGCCCAGATCTAAAATAAATCACTTCATTTTAGCACTTTGATGAAGAATTTTTATATGAGGCATGGGACCGATTCAATAATTTATTACGAAAGTGCCCTTATCATGACATTCCTTATTGCATTCAAATGGAGACTTTCTATATTGGTTTTAATGCTTATACTAGAATGATGGTGGATGCCTCTAAAAATAGAGCCCTTCTTTCAAAATCTTACAATGAGGCTTATGAAATTCCTGAAAGGATTTCTAACAATAATTTCAATGGCTAGTTAATCGAGCAACCACAAGAAGAAGAGTGGCAAAAGTACATGGAGCAGACACACTTACTTCTTTAGCAGCCTAGGTATCTTTTATGTCTTATATGCTTAAGAACATTACTACTAATGGTTTCAATGGTAATTTGACAAGTCAGCAGCCAAACTAATTTGAGAATATTTCTAGTGTATACTATAGTGATATTCATTTCTTTGAAAATTGCTCATCGAATCAAGAGTTAAAACATTACATGGGAAATTCTGAGTACTTTGATAGCAAATTTTGTAGTCTCATTAAAAATTTTTAAAGTAGGACAAAATTAAAGATAAATTTGTAATCTTACTTTTTTACATGCTAATTTGACATATTTTTTCCAATTTAACGCTGTTTTGTGCAATAGAAGAAAAGTTAGTTTTGGAGCTCACCTCTTTGATGCTTAATGTTATATCATTCCCGCAACAGAGGCCACGCAAATGTGGTTTGATGGCTGATCAACATGGGACATTATAAATTAACCTATTGGACTTTTAAATTCAATTTGAGCCAGCTCCTAAATGGCTCACTGAAGTGGACAAGCCTGCTGCCAAATTTGAAGCCCAAACCGTCCACTAAGAAGGAAAGAGCCCAATTCGGCTTTGGGAAATCCAACCGTTCATAAAAATAATTAATTTAGGCACCGAAAACTTGGTAAAATATAACAAATTTTCCACAAAAATTTTCCAATGTGACAATTCAACTTCTTCCCATGAATCATACATGAGCTAGCTAAATTTAGCAAAGTCATCCAATTTCCTTGATTAACATAAGGGCAAACCATGCATGAGAGAAATAAGGGGGATTATCATGCTAAAAATCACAAACTCAAGGGGCTCCTTACTAGTATAAATAGAGAGGCATTTGCTCTCCATTTCATTCATCACTCACTCATCATATCTTCTCTCTTTTCCCTCTTCTTTCACTTCCCATTTTCCATTCTTCAAAGAGTGTTTGTGAGGATTTGAAAGTAGCACCGTTCAGAAATATTATGAGCTTTTAAGCTTGGTAGTCACTGGAAGAAGAAAAGAAAGCAGGAGGAGCAAAGTGAGTTGTGCCTCTAAGAACCACCAGAAACGGTTTAGCATTTCTTTTCCCTTCAATCTTTTTTTTTGTTCAATTCAATAGACATGTTTGCAACTGAGTTTTCTGCTTTTAATATAATCATGATTGCTTAACTGTATTGGTGTTAGAATTATTTAAATTCCGTAGCTTAGATTATTTAATGTTGCTAAAGATGTTCTATGCATTTGATCTATTTATTCATTCAGATAAAATCATGAACATGTTATTCATGCATTATAAATGTAGGGATGCAATTAAATTGATTATTAATTCAGAACTAGATTGTAATTAATTGAAACAATATTTGAATGATGCATGTTTGATCTTTCTATGATGAAATTAGGTTAAATTAGTAATAATATCGAAAGAACTTTATTACCTTGCATAACCCTAGGATTTATGTGATTAAACTGTTTTAGTATAGAAATATTATTGTTACCTCACATAATCTAATTTATGCTTATCAAAATACTAAGTTGATTACACGTAGACATCTGGTAGATAAACTTAAATATTTAATAAGTGTGATTTCTTAGACGATTCCTAGAAAGGTAATCTTGAAGTCGGAGTTGACATAGAAACATGCAAAGAGACCAAAAGGCTAAGTTAGGCCTTTGAGAGAAGTTGATATACTCGTAGAATCAGGGTTAATAAATTATCAATATGCCACGAAATCTCTGTAACATCTTTTAACCTTGTTTAAATGATTTTATGTTAGGAAGGAAAATTATTCTAACACATGCATGCCATTGTGATTACTCTTAAAACGTGCATACTTATTTTTTTGTGTTTATTTTAATTTTAAGCATATTTAGGTTAGTTTTAGCATAATCATAAATCCATCACACTTTAATTTATTTCACCACTGACCAATTTTCCAAGTATTAATTTTGCAATACTTGATTTGCATAAACTATATTACTCACTATTTTTTTACTTGTCAAGGTTTTGTATACTTACACCTCAATTGAATAATTTTGAGACAATAAGACTTACCACACAACTGACCAACTATCATACAATTACAAGATAATTATTCTTTCTTTTAGGAAATCTCTTCAGTGAAATTCACAAGACAATCTTATCATTGGGTAGTTAAATTGTCATGTCATCACAAGAGACCATTGATGGAAGCCATAGGTCTTGTTTGGCACCTTCTTCCACTCTAACTTTTAGAAACATGTAAGGTTTTTAATTTCTGATTTCAATAATGAATGATTAATAAATGCATGAAAAGCACATGTGGCATTCTTTTCCTAAACTATATGGCATGCTTATCATATATATGCATAAACATAATTTTATAGTTAAATATATGTTGGGAAATGTACCCATATTATAGTAAAGATGTAATTGTTTTCTATTTATTTGAACGATGAGTAAATAAATAAAGTTAATTTTACATTTTACTATTATGTTTTTTTATATTTTGCATGCATACCAAAATTGTAACAAGCAAATATTAGCTCATTGATTGTCTAAAGTTCAAACTGATGATAAGTGGCACTATAAAGAATGTTTACATTGTGAGAAAGACAACTTACTTCAGTAGATAATCTAAATGAGTCTGTAATTCTGTAAAAAAAATCAAAGTGAGCATTTGATTCAAATACTGAGAAGAATTATTATGTCTTCTACATTTCCAATTGGGGAGACCTATCGGAACAGTTGACTCCATGAGTAGAGATATAGATGTATTCATTGGTAGAATGATACATTGGACTGGACCCAAGATGAATTCATTCTAAATCCATTTTTGAATTAATTCACTTGTAACGTTCATGGTATGATTTACCTAAATCCTGAGTTAGTTACGAACCATGCGTATACAACTCATGTGCTTTGATATAAGTGGAGGCTTATGCTCTAAAGATGATCGAGCCCATAGCAAGTATGTTGGATAGATGACTTGTGTATGGCATGGCTTTACTAGCAATAATGGAATTCATAGCTCAATTAAAGAGTTAATGATATCCTCTCATCGGTATTGTGTGGATTAATAAATATGGAACGTGCCCATAGGTTGCTTGTTCTCGACCGAGCAATGTATTACAGTAATTTATTGAAAGTGATCATATTAATCATTAAGAAGACATAACGGTGACAATGACATAAAATAGGATTGTATTGAGTGAATGGATTTAACTCAAAGGAATCAATGATATCATATGAGGGTAAGGATATCATACGAGGGTAACACACACATGACGAGGTTATTGGACAAAGAAATTGGGTGAATTGCTTTCGTAAAGAGTATACAATAAGTAGTTTTCAATCATGGTACTTCTTGTAGACTAACTAAATGATTAAGTAATTGCGAATTATTAGAATAATACTTCTGGACATAATTGCAATCACTAGAGCCTAATTGTATATGTCCGATTGGTCCCTCCGCTAGCTTAATAAAAGCTCGATCGGATTGCATTTGAATCAGAAGAAAATTCTACGACTTTGGGAATAATTTAATTGAGTCAATTTCTTCGATGTGGAATTAAATTAGGTACTCGTAACAATTGTTCAACTAGAGAATTTGATTACCGAATTTTTTTTGAAAAATTAATTTGGAAAATCTAAGTGATTAAGTTTCATCATAGTTGAACTCTCAAGACTCTTCCTATATAAAGAGAGCCTTGGGTTTATTATTTATACACACTTGAATTCAAGAGAAAGTTGTAGAGAAAAAATTCTTTGTAGAGATTATTTTAGAAAATTTCTAAAGATATTTTTCTGATTTACAACTTGACCCAAAAGCTTAGATAAATTACAAAATTACCCCACTGGTAATTTTTGTGAAAAGCTTTTTGATTGAAAGCAAGCCCACACTCAGTAGACATGAGCTTGAGGATAACGAAGAAGACTATTTGGTCGAAGCGCTCATCCTAGACGAATCGAAAGGGTACAATTTTGATTAAGTGTTTATTACTTTAAATATCACAACCAAGATCTTGTTTTGGAAAAAATTTTAAAACTTTCATCTATCCCTAAATTTATTTTCCGCTGCGTTTTCCGAACCCGTTTTTCCAACAATATCATCATGTTATCATGTAAAAGCATAAAATTAAATGAATTTAACAAACCAAAGTTTTCATGATTCCATCCTAGGAAAAGTAAAAAAAAAATCACAATGTTTACCCCAAAGCATACTTTAGGCTTTCTAGTTGAAAGCCAAATATCATGATTTCTGGGGTTTTCCCCCAAAACCACTAAAGACTTTTAAAACATCAAAGGGATCTATTATCGAACTACTATAGCCACCATGGACTTCCATTTCCATCACAACTGAATTCATTGCCATTGGGTCATCGTTGTTGGCACCGTCGGGCTACCCTCGACCACCATCGGCCACGACCAACAACTTTCGTTGACCATTACCACCAACCACCACTGTCAGACCACCACCAGCCTTCTCTATTAGACCACTGCTGGCCTTTTTTCAGTTGGATAGATTGGGTTGGCATTGTCTTGATCAGTCTTAGATGCATCTTGGTTCTCCGAGATTTGTCAAAAAATTCGATTACATAATACTTATGCCTGTTTCCGGTTCACGTGAATTGTTCTAACGAAAATAAATAAAATAATTCCTACATGGAAATGATAGTCCACGATCTAATTACATATCCCAAAAAAAATTAAAAATAATTACAATCAAATTTCTAGGAATTACAACTTTTGGAAAAATTACTTTATCATGTAAATAATAAAATAATAAAAATTGATTCATTCACATACATAACCCAAAACATGCTAATACTTATAAGAATGTCACATCTTATCAAAAAAAATTAATCAAACATGAAAAAGAGAGAAAATTTCAGTATCAGATTATACTATAAACATAGCACAACCTGGATTTGATACCAATTGTTAGAAAAAATCCGGTTCGAAAAAGGTTTTCTTGTACAACAAAAAAAATAAAATTTTTAAAAATTGAATCGGTTTGTGATATTTATAGTAATAATAATTTTCCCAAAATAGTACCTCTACTTTGAGCAAGACGGATCCTAGACATTCTCGACTTTCAACCGAACAGTTCTTTTCACTATTCCCATACAACAAACTACCTCGAGTATGGGCTCAAATAATTTTGAATCAAGCACAAAATTGCAAATAATTTTCTTACTTTTAGTAAGAAAGTAAATCTCTCTCTTATAGAAACCGATAGAATTTTTATTCTCAAAAAATAGAACTTATTCTTAGAAATAAATTATAACTTACTTTTAGGCAGAATAACAATATCTCATTTTTTTTGTTTTTAACCCTACCGGTGTAATTTATTTATAGGGAGAAAAAGTGAAACCCTAGTTGAATCAGTAGAATACAAATAATATTTATTTTTATAGAAAAACAATCTCCTAGTTGAATTAGAAGAGAAAGAGGAAGTTAACCCTAATTATTTTACTAGGGTTGCCACCCATCATACTTGTTATAAAGGGGTTTTGGACATATCTTATATCAGGTCCAATTATATGTCTTTCTTGGGCTTTTACAGCACTTTATAATTTAATCCAACCTAACACATGTTTTTTCATTTCTCCAAATAAATATTTTTTATTAAATAAATTTAAGTAAATCAATTTTCCAATTAAATAATTGTCTCAACCCAATTCTAATTTCGTTAAAGATATGGCAATTTTACCATAAAAGAATCTATGAGAAAATATATTTAATTTCTACATTTAATGGATTCACAACAACCAATTAATTTAATTCCATTTTTGAACTTCAATTATTTACTTAAATAATAATTCAAAAACCTTAAATTAATACTCAGCTCTTTTCTACACTTAGTGAGAAATCACATTCATTTCCTTAGGTAACCTATTTGTTTAACTTGATCATTTCTATCAATTTATGTTCATTTGATTTAACATGCAATTCATTTTTTGTTTCAACGAGCTAGTGGAGGAAATACAAAATCTTAACTCATATAGAATATCAATATTTTAGGTAACTAATTTCGTGAGAATCAGTTGTCTTAACTAATATAAAATATCAGTATTTCAGGTAATTAATCTTCTAAGAATCAGCTATCTTAACTTGTATAAAATATCATTATTTTAGGTAACTAATCTCCTAAGAATCAGGTATACAGTGCGATACAACTAATCACATGCCTAGATTGATTTCCTACACTCCCCCTCAAGCTAAGCGATATATGCTCTCCAAACCAAGCATAGTACTTAGCCCAATGAGATTGAGCTGAAATAGAGCTTTAGTTAAGATATCTGCTACTTTTTTGCCTAGATGGAACATATTTTGGTGAGATTGTCTTGCTTTCAATTTTCTCTTGATGAATTGTCTGTCAATATCCACATGCTTAGTCCGATCATGATGGACTGGAGTTTTAGCAACTGAAATCGCTGACTGTGTAACACCCCTTACCCGTATCCGTCGTCGAAACAGGGTACGAGGTATTAACAAATTATAGTATATACTATTAAATAAAACCCAACAAAAATATGGCGTGCAATTTGATCATGAATCATTATAACATATGCCATTAACAATACAAACCAATTTCAAAGGCTTCGTACAAAATGATTAGTTTGATACTATAATTAGTATTTTAAACCTAGACAATTATGAAACGTAAAAAAATAACTAAATCTGCTATACATGCCATATTTCAAAATGTTGAGTTCGAATACCAAGAGTATTGATAGTGCGGGCGGATCTTCAACGATCTCTAACTCCTGTGCTAGCTGGATGACACTATAAGACAAAGGAGAGAAAAGAAAGTAAGCTTATAGCTTAGTAAGTAAGTATATAAATAATAAATAAGGAATCTAATATGTTTACAACATAACTCAATTATATCATATTTTAATTTTACTATTTACTCCGATTTGATAAAGCTGTCCCTCCTGCATCATGATTACTAAATAAATCATAACTCGAGTTACGAAACTCGAAATTCAAATCCGTAAAATTTCCCTGAATCTAGACTCATAAAAATTCTTACTAACGTTTTTCTAGAATTTTTGGTTCAGCCAATTAATACAGTTTATTAGTTAAAGTTTCCCCTATTACACAGCTCAACTGATCTAACCTCTGTTCACTACGAATTTAATTTCTCTCAGTACACAATTAAAATAACCATGAAACCTGTTTCATTTAAAACTAGAGTCAATAAGGAATTTATGCATATAAACTATATTTCTTAATTTGTTTTGTACAATTTTTAATTATTTTTCAAAGTTGGAACAGGGGATCACATAGTCATCCTGAGTAAGTCATACACAATTGTAAATATCTCAAAATATAGAATTCATTTTCTTGCTCTGTTTCTTTTATATGAAAATAGACTCATTAGGCTTTAATTTCACATCTCATTTAAACTCTAATTAAATTCCTTCTATTTTTGGTGATTTTTAAAAATCACATCACTGCTACTGTCCAAAACAGTTTTAATGCTAATTTCACTCTTTCACACATTCTTTGTACTAACCTCATTTTAACTTATATATATATCACAAATCATTTTCACCACATTTCATACATCACAAGTATAGGCCAATGTCACCGCAAAGCCATCCCGTTGAACAATTCGGATTAATCCTCGATACTTGATGGTTTCAGCACACAGCCCCACCATCATATTTCATTTAATTTAGTTCTCTTGTACACATGGTGAACACTTAGTACCACTCATGCGACCTAGCCGATTTGTCTCGTAGCTCTCTTGTCTACATGGTGTCCTTCACTTGGAATCACGCATGCGACCTAGCTACATTTATCTCTCACGTAGCTCTCTTGTCTACATGGGATACATCCCGTATCACACATGTGACCTAGCTACTACATAGTATCTCGTAGCTTTCTTGTACACATGATGTGCACTCAGCACCATACATGTGACCTAGCTATGCTCCCTCTATTTTATTCGATCTTTCTGAATGTTCAACCGGGATCTCTCTCTATTACTTATTTCCATTCTTCCAATAGTCGATTTATACTTCAACATCAGCTAGTATATATATATAATAGGCTGAAATATAAGAATGTAAATGAAATTAATGTATTATTTACATACAAACTTACCTTAGTGCAAAATATGGGAATTTTGCAATTTAGTCTAAAACTTTTTCCTTCCCCCGTTCGAGGTTGATTCCACGCCTTTCTTGATCTATAACAACATATTTAGCTCATTTAACACTCGAACTATTTATTTTAATCTAAAAATCACATTATACAAAAATTACATTTTTTCCCCCTAACTTTTACAAAATTACGATTTTGCCCCAAGGCTCGGAAATTTAATTTCAGCCCTTATTCTTATGTTTAATGACCTACTGATCATTTTTCTCTTCTATGGAAATATCAAATTCTCACTCTAACACATTGTTATGAACAATAGGTATTTTTATCGATTATGCTGTTTTGCTCGTTTTCGTTAAAAATCGCTTAGAAAAGATCGTTCTCCTAACTTCAAACATTCATATTCTACCATCAAACAACACAATACATGCCTATCATTCATGGGTAAATTTTTAAACATAAACCCTAACTCAAAATAATGGTAGAAATAGGTAAACCGAGCTACGAGGATTTCAAAAATGTGAAGAACATTAAAAACGGGGTTTGAAATCACTTACTATGAAGCTTGAAAGTTGAAGAAACCCTAGCTATGGAGGAGAGCAAATTTCGGCAGCAACTAGTGAAGATGATGACCAATTTTGTGTTATTTTTCCCATTTTATTTCATTTAATATACAAATGACCAAAATGCCCTTACTACTAAACTTTCCAAAAATTCCCTCCATGTCCAACTTTTTTCCATAACTTAGGAATGGGTCAAATTGCTATTTAAGACCTCCTAGTTAATATCCCAAAGCAATTTCATACTAAAAACTTCTAAAACACGAGTTTTACAATTTATTCGGTTTAGTCCCTAATCTTAACTTAAGCGCTCAATGCATAGAATTTCATCACGAAATTTTCACGAAATCATGAAATCATATCATAAACCCCAAAATAATTATAAAACAATTATTTCTATCTTGGATTTGTGGTCACAAAACCACTATTCCGATTAGGCCCTAATTCGGGTTGTCACAATTCTCCCCCCTTTAGAGATTTTCGTCCCCGAAAATCTTACCGGTAAAGAGGTTCGGGTACTGTTTCCTCATAGCTTCCTCAGGTTCCCACGTAGCCTTTTCTATCCTATGCCTATGCCACAATACACTAAGGCTATACTTTTATTTCTTAACTGTTTAATTTCCCGAGCCAAAATCTTTATTAGTTCCTCATCATAGGTCATGTTCGGTCGAATCTCAATTTCTGTTGGAGAAATCACATGTGAAGGATCAGAACGATAACGTCGCAACATTTGTACATAAAACACGTTATGAATTCTTTCTAACTCTGCCGGTAAGGCCAACCGATATGCCACTGGTCCAATCCTCTCAGTAATCTCGTACAGCCCAATAAAACGTGGACTCAACTTGCCTTTTTCGACTAAATCTCAGAATCTTTTTCCATGGTGACACCTTTAAGAACACTTTATCACCCACCTGAAATTCAATCTCTTTTCTTTTTAAATCTGCATATGACTTTTGTCGATCTGAAGCAGCTTTCAAGCAATCCCGAATTACTTTTATTTTCTCTTCGGTTTCTTTAACTAGATCAACTCCGTGAATCTGTTTCTCACTAAGTTCGGTCCAATATAAAGGAGTCCAACACTTGCGACCATACAAGGCTTCATACGGTGCCATTTGTATACTTGACTGATAACTGTTATTGTAGGCAAATTCAATCAAAGATAGATATTTCTCTCAACTAACTCCAAATTCTAAGACACAGCATCTAAGCATATCCTCGAGTACCTGGATTACTCTTTCCGACTGACCATCTGTTTGTGGATGAAACGCGGTACTAAAGTTCAATTTTTTACCCAAAGCTTCTTGTAACTTTTTCCAAAATCTAGAGGTAAATCTCGGATCTCTATCTGATATTATAGACATAGGTACTCCGTGCAACCTCACAATTTCAGCAATATATAATTCAGCTAATTTATCAAGTGAGTAATTGGTACGTACTGGTATAAAGTGGGCTGACTTTGTTAATTTATCAACCACTACCCAGACAGCATCCTTCTTTTTAGGAGTCAAAGGCAAACCGGTTACAAAATCCATGGTAATCTTGTCCCATTTCCACTCAGGCACCACTACCGGTTGAAGTATTCCTGAAGGCACTTGATGTTCAGCTTTTAATAGTTGACAGATCAAACACTTGGTTACAAATTCAGAAATGTCCATTTTCATACCTGGCCACCAATACAACTTCTTTAAATCATTATACATTTTTGTGCTACCAGGGTGAACTGATAAACAACCACTGTGTGCCTCATGTAATATTTTCTGAATCAATTCATCATTTTTCGGTACACATATCCTGTCTCGAAACATCAAACAGTCGTCTGGTCCAACTCGAAAATCTGAGTCGAAACCTGATTCGCATTGAGTTCTCTTGGTTCACAACTCACTATCGTTCTTTTGAGCATCACAAATCAGCTGGAGAAATAACGGTTTAGCCCTCATCTCTGCTAAGATTGACCCATCATCAGACAATGCTAACCCCGTATTCATGGCTCTCAAAGTAAAAAGAAATTTCCTGCTCAAGGCATCAGCAACTACATTTGCTTTTCCCGGATGATAATCAATCACTAGCTCATAATCCTTTAATAATTCAAGCCATCTCCGCTGTCGCAGATTCAAATCCTTTTGATTCATTAAATACTTCAAACTTTTGTGATCAGTAAAAATTTGGCATTTTTCACCATACAAATAATGTCGCCAAATCTTAAAGGCAAAGACAATAGAGGCCAATTCCAAATCATGTGTAGGATAGTTCTTCTCATGCGGTTTTAACTGTCTCGAAGCATAAGCTACCACTTTACCCTCTTGCATCAACACACATCCAAGGCCTGTCAATGATGCATCACTATAAATTACGAACTCCTTTCCTGGCTTGGGCTGTACTAAAATTGGTGCTTTAGTCAATTGGACTTTCAACTTTTAAAAACTCTGCTGACATTTATCAGTCCATTCAAACTTAACATTCTTTTGCAACAACTTAGTCATAGGAGAAGCAATCATCGAAAATCCCTCAACAAAACGTCTATAATACCCGGCCAAGCCTAAAAAGATTCTAACCTTGGATACATTCTTTGGCGGTTTCCAATCAACGATCGCGGAAATCTTGCTTGGATCCACCCGAATACCATCACCTGAGACTATATGTCCCAAAAATCCGACTTCACGAAGCCAAAACTCACTTTTACTAAACTTAGCAAATAGTTTCTTTTCTCTCAAGATCTGCAATATGGTTCTCAAGTGTTTGGCATGTTCAGACTCATCCCGAGAATAAATTAGAATGTCATCTATAAACACTACTACAAACTTATCCAAATATGGCCGAAAGATCCGATTCATCAAGTCCATAAATATAGCTGGAGCATTTGTTAAGCCGAAAGGCATCACAAGAAACTCATAATGTCCATACCTTGTCCTAAAGGCGGTTTTCGGCACATCCGACTCCTTAACTCTCAACTGGTAGTAACCAGACCTCAAATCGATCTTTGAAAACACTGTGGCCCCCTTTAACTAATCGAATAAATCATCAATACTCGGCAATGGGTACTTGTTCTTTATAGTCACCTTATTAAGCTGACGGTAATCAATGCAAAGTCTCATTGAACCATCCTTCTTCTTTACGAACAATAAAGGAGCACCCTAGGGAGAGAAACTCGGTCTCACAAATCCCTTATCTGTTAACTCTTGCAACTGAGCCTTCAATTCTTTTAATTCATTCGGAGCCATTCTATATGGAGCAATCGAGATCGGTGCAGTACCCGGCAACAAATCAATGGCAAACTCTATTTCTCTGTTCGGGGGCAACCCAGGCAATTCCTCTGGAAATACATCTGGAAACTCACAGACTATCGGTACTGATTCAAACTTCAGTTGAGGCAACTCAGTATTCATTACATAAGCCAGATAAGCTTCACACCCTTTCCTCATATATTTCTATACAGACATGTGCGAAATCACCATAGGCAATTTATTTGATTCATCTGTTTCAACCCACAGAATTTCTCCATTTTCACATTTCAACTCTAGTGTTTTTTGTTTACAATCTACCTTGGCATCATACTATGTCAACCAGTCCATTCCCAAAATAACATCAAACTCATCAAATAGTAACAGCATCAGATTAACTGGAAAACAGTGACCTTGAATCATTAATGGACAATTCTTGTAAACCTTGTTAACTAGCACATATTGGCCTAAGGGGTTCGACACTTTAATCGTAAACTCAGTAAACTCAACAGGCAACTTTTTATTAGATACTAAATTCATGCAAATATAGGAATGAGTGGACTCGGGATCAATCAATGCAATAACAATAGTATCATAGAGAGAAAATGTACCAGTAACAACATCGGGAGAGGATGCATCCTCTCGGGCACGTATAGCATAAGCTCTAGCAGGTGCTCTAGCTTCTGATCTCGCCGCTGAATCTTTCATCGCAGTTTTACTGCTAGTCCCACCTCCAGTATTTCTTGGTGGTCTACCTCTGCTAGCGGTGGTATTTTGTCTAGCACTCTGAAATCTTTCTTCTTTAACTTTCTCCGAACAGTCTCTAATAAAATGCTCGCGAGAACCGCACCTGAAACAAGCTCGCTCGTTTCCCCAACACTCACCATAATGTTGCCTGCCACATTGCTGACACTCGGGCTTTCTAGGTCGTACATTACCCACACTTGCCACCGAAGTAGCTTGAGCTTTAGACCCCGAATATGCTCTACCACGATCTCTGTGTGAATCCCCAGTTGAAACTGTCATTCAAGGGTTGTATCTTTGGACCTCTTTGATTGAGATTGAAATGACTTGCTTATCGACCTTTTTCTGGCATCTCAAGCCTCAATAGCAGCTTTTCTTCTTTCTTTGCTCAATTCTTCGGCTTTAAGAGCTCGGTCAACCAATACTACAAATTCTTTCAACTCCAAAATTCCCACAAGCACTTTAATGTCCTCATTTAGCCCATCCTTAAACCTTCTGCACATAATGGCCTCGGTGGACACACATTCCTGGGTATACTTGCTGAGTCTTACAAATTGGCGTTCATACTCTGCCACAGACATCTTGCCCTGCTTCAATTCAAGGAACTCCTTCCGTTTTTTATCAATAAATCGCTGACTTATGTATTTCTTTCTGAATTCTTCCTGGAAGAAATCCCAAGTAACTCTTTCTTTTGGCACCACTGCTACCAAAGTCTTCCACCAGTGGTAGGCCGAATCTCTCAAAAGTGATACAGTACATTTTAAGCACTCCTCGGGTGTACATGAGAGCTCATCAAATACACGGGTAGAATTTTCAAGCCAGAACTCCGCTTTCTCAGGATCATCATCGATCTTTGCTCTAAACTCTTCAGCCCCTTGTTTTCGAATCTTGTCAACCGGAGGCTTGTTCGTTCTTACCAAATCTATGCCTTGAGCAGCTACAGGAATCATCCAAGGTATGGGAGGGGTGGAGGAGGTTGAGCATTTGGATTTGCTCGAATAAACTCAGTATACCAATTGTTCATCATTTGGAGAAAGGCATCCCGAGCCTCATCTCCCTGTCTCAATGTCTCAGGTCTACTTTCCACAGGCGCGGTACCTTGTGCGGGAGCCGGCACATTACTAGCAGCATCATCAGCCGCAGTTCCTTAAGGATCCATTACTATATTAAAACAAAACACAATTTAGAATAATCAGGAGTCACCATACTATCACATTATTTTTATGGCATGTATAGCTAGACTTTTACACACACTTTATTAGTCCGAGAACCGACTAAACCATAGCTCTGATATCACTAAATGTAACACCCCTTACCCGTATCCGTCGCCGGAACAGGGTACGAGGTATTAACAAATTATAGTATATACTATTAAATAAAACCCAACAAAAATATGGCGTGCAATTTGATCATGAATCATTATAACATATGCCATTAACAATACAAACCAATTTCAAAGGCTTCGTACAAAATGATTAGTTTGATACTATAATTATTATTTTAAACTTAGACAATTATGACACGTAACAAAATAACTAAGTTTGCTATACATGCCATATTTCAAAATGTTGAGTTCGAATACCAAGAGTATTGATAGTGCGGGCGGATCTTCAACGATCTCTAACTCCTGTGCTAACTGGATGACACTATAAGAAAAAGGAGAGAAAAGAAAGTAAGCTTATAGCTTAGTAAGTAAGTAAATAAATAACAAATGAGGAATCTAATATGTTTACAACATAACTCAATTATATCATATTTTAATTTTACTATTTACTCCGATTTGATCAAGCTGTCCCTCATGCATCATGATCACTAAATAAATCATAACTCGAGTTATGAAACTCGAAATTCAAATCTGTAAAATTTCCCTGAATCTAGACTCATAAAAATTCTTACTAATGTTTTTTCCAGAATTTTTGATTCAGCCAATTAGTACAGTTTATTAGTTAAAGTTTCCCCTGTTACACAGCTCAACTGATCTGACCTCTATTCACTACGAATTTAATTGCTCTCAGTACACAATTCAAATAACCACGAAACCTATTTCATTTAAAACTAGACTCAATAAGGAATTTAGGAATATAAAATATATTTCTTAATTTGTTTTTTACAATTTTTAATGATTTTTCAAAGTTGAAACAGGGGATCACATAGTCATCCTGAGCAAGTCACACACAATTATAAATATCTCAAAATATAGAATTCCTTTGCTTGCTCTGTTTCTTTTATATGAAAATAGACTCATTAAGCTTTAATTTCACATCTCATTAAACCTCTAATTAAATTCGTTCTATTTTTGGTGATTTTTAAAAATCACATCACTACTACTGTCCAAAACAGTTTTAATGCTAATTTCACTCTTTCACACATTCTTTGTACTAACCTCATTTTAACTTATATATATCACAAATCATTTTCACCACATTTCATACATCACAAGTATAGGCCAATGTCACCACAAAGCCATCCCGTTGAACAATTCGGATTAATCCTCGATACTTGATGGTTTCAGCACACAGCCCCACCATCATATTTCATTTAATTTAGTTCTCTTGTTCACATGGTGAACACTTAGTACCACTCATGCGACCCAGCCGATTTGTTTCGTAGCTCTCTTGTCTAGATGGTGTCCTTCACTTGGAATCACGCATGCGACCTAGCTACATTTATCTCTCACGTAGCTCTCTTGTCTACATGGGATACATCCCGTATCACACATGTGACCTAGCTACTACATAGTATCTCGTAGCTTTCTTGTACACATGATGTGCACTCAGCACCATACATGTGACCTAGCTATGCTCCCTCTATTTTATTCGATCTTTCCGAATGTTTAACCGAGATCTCTCTCTCTATTACTTATTTCCATTCTTCCAATAGTCGATTTATACTTCAACATCAGCTAGTATATATATAATAGGCTGAAATATAAGAATGTAAATGAAATTAATGTATTATTTACATACAAACTTACCTCGGTGCAAATTATGGGAATTTTTCAATTTAGTCCAAAACTTTCTCCTTCCCCCGTTTGAGGTCTATTCCATGCCTTTCTTGATCTATAACAACATATTTAGCTCATTTAACACTCGAACTATTTATTTTAATCTAAAAATCACATTATACAAAAATTACATTTTTGCCCCCTAACTTTACAAAATTATGATTTTGCCCTAAGGCTCGGAAATTTAATTTCAGCCCTTATTCTTATGTTTAATGACCTACTGATCATTTTTCTCTTCTATGGCAACATCAAATTCTCACTCTAACACATAGTTATGAACAATAGGTATTTTTATCGATTATGTTGTTTTGCTCGTTTTCGTTAAAAATCGCTTAGAAAAGATCGTTCTCCTAACTTCAAACATTCATATTCTACCATCAAACAACACAATACATGCCTATCATTCATGGGTAAATTTTTAAACATAAACCCTAACTCAAAATAATGGTAGAAATAGGTAAACCGAGCTACGAGGATTTCAAAAATGTGAAGAACATTAAAAACGGGGCTTGAAATCACTTACTATGAAGCTTGAAAGTTGAAGAAACCCTAGCTATGGAGGAGAGCAAATTTCGGCAGCAACTAGTGAAGATGATGACCAATTTTGTGTTATTTTTCCCATTTTATTTCATTTAATATACAAATGACCAAAATGCCCTTACTACTAAACTTTCCAAAAATTCCCTCCATGTCCAACTTTTTTCCATAACTTAGGAATGGGTCAAATTGCTATTTAAGACCTCCTAGTTAATATCCCAAAGCAGTTTCATAATAAAAACTTCTAAAACACGAGTTTTAGAATTTATTCGGTTTAGTCCCTAATCTCAACTTAAGCGCTCAATGCATAGAATTTCATCACGAAATTTTCACGAAATCATGAAATCATATCATAAACCCCAAAATAATTATAAAACAATTATTTCTATCTTGAATTTGTGGTCACGAAACCACTATTCCGATTAGGCCCTAATTCGGGTTGTCACAGACTGGTTGTCACACATGATCCTGATAGGATCCGAAGTTCAAATCAAAATTTCATTTAGCAGATATTGTAACCAAAATCCTTCACAGATTTCCAAGGCTAATGCACCAAACTCAGCCTCGTCACGGTTACGTGTTACCATTGCTTGTTTTATACTACGCCATGTCACTAGATTTCCCCAAATAAATGAGTAATATCCTGATGTAGATTTTCTATCGCAAGGAGGTTTCGAATTAGCATTAGTATAAACTTCTACTATTTGATTGGTTGTTTTTCTAAGCATAAGTCCTCTCCCAGAATCCTTCTTTAAGTATCTTAGGATACGGTTCACTGCCTCAAAGTGATCTACTGATGGATAGTTGAGAAATTGACTAAAAATGTTGACAATAAAACCTATATTTGGACATGAATGAGTTAGATAAATTAGCTTACACACCAAGCATTGATATCACCCCTTATCGGCTGCCAATTCATCAATTCGAGGCATTAGTTTGGAATTATGGTCCAAAGGAGTTTCAACATGTTTACACTCAATCATGTCGATCTCATATAAGAAATCCAGAACATACTTGCATTGAGAGAATGAGATTCCTTGAATACTCTATGCCACTTCCATTCCCAATAAATATTTCAAAAAAACCCAAGTCTTTATTCAAGAATTCCTTGGGCAATTGCATCTTAAGCCTTCTTATTTATCCTTCATGAACCATGATTTCCCATCTGTTAAATGTTTAATAAATATATTATAATCTGCCTGTGCCTGGGAGTATCTATCATGTTTAAGGACCTTAGTGAATTTTTCAAACCATGCTCTAGGGGACTGTTTAAGTCAATGTAATGCTTTTCTCAGCTTGCAAACCTTCACTTGTGCATTCTTAGTCTCAAAGCTAGAAGGTATATCCATATAGACTTCCTCGATTAGGTCTCCATTTAAAAAGACATCCTTGACATCGCCGGACAACCTTCGGCCATCAGCGGCCCCTTGCTGTTTATCATCACTGCCAAACCAGCAGCAGCCTCCTGCTATTGGACAACTGTCGATTTCTAATCTATCGTAATTTGATACATCAAATTACACTCTCTACTACACTTGAAGAGCTCATTTTTGAGCAATTTAGGTTTCTTTTATATGGTTTTGTTAAGTTTTAGTTTTATCACTAATAAATCATTTTTTATTAGTTTTATGCTATTTTGAGACTCGAGTTGGCCAAATGCACCATAGGAAACTTAATAAGTTGATTCAGTGTCATAGGGAGTAGATAATAGCCTCAGCGTAAAGAGAATACCATTCAAGATGGGGTATCACGATATCGAAGAATAGAAGTTGTGATACCTCTGGCAGTGCCAAAATAAAGATGGGTATCATGATTTCGAGATACCCAAGGACCTCTCAATGCAAGACTAGCATAGGTATCGCAATACTAAAGCATGGGTATTGCAATACCAGTGTCGAGTAGAGACAAAACATGATTGGAAGGGTCGTCCTTGTCCAACCTTAACACCAATCAAAATTAAACGCTTAGGAGCATTTTGGTCACAAAAGTTAGGTTGTAATCAGATGAAAAGCCTCTTCTTGGCTAAAAAGAGAGAGGACTTTTCACTTTATCATTTTTTAACATCATTTTTACTTAGTTTCTTTAAGTTGTCTTTTTCATTTTCCTAGGATTTAGAAATTTTTTTATTTTTGTTAAGTTAAATCAGTATTTAGTTAGTTATCCTATTTGCATTTTAGTCCTTCAAAATTTATTTTATTTTTATTTTAATCTTTAGCCCTAATAGAGCTCAGCTTTGTTCTATTTTTTCTTATAAAAATCTTAACTTTTGAGTTTATTTGCACCACTATTGTTGCCATTGTTGTTACTTCAAGCTTTCTCAAGAAAGGCCAAAGCTTTTCTCTACTTTTTCTTGTGTTTATCTTTGATGATTATGTTGTTTGCATGCTGGATGATTGCTTGTTTGAAAATGACCATAAGTAGCTAAATATTAGGTGGCTGGTTGATTAAAATGTTGGCTAGTTAATTTTAGGTTCAGGGATGAAAAAATTATACTAAATCAAATAAACTTCAAAACTTAGGATTGACCTCCTAAAGGAAAATTTAGATAAGTGAGACTACGAGGAGATCATATTTAGCACAAATTCGATAGTCTCGAATTAGTTGGTGAGGTCAAAAGATAAACTGGACTAATTTGTCTAAATTGGTAAAATAGAGACTAGAAGGTAAAATCAAACCAATTTAGACGTTTAAGTGGTTTAAATCCCTAATCCAAAACTTAATTAGCCACATGGAATTCAACCAATCGTTGTTCATTATTAATTTGCAAATTTTGTATTTTTTCCTGTTTTACAATTTAGTCCTCTTTAGCATTAGACAGTAATTAGCACAATTAATCTTAACCATAATTTCTCATAAATAAAACTTAGTGAGAAGTTATCTACCCTCTTTTATTACATGCTAATTGTTTAGAACTAACTTAGTCTCAAAAGCATCTTAGGTTTAGTCCTTGGAAAATTTGGGTGTTCCATTGAAACACTCCAAATATTACAATTAACTTGTTACACTTGCAGCACACAACACTTACATTGTTTCTTTTAGTGTTGACTCTAAGACCTGGTGCAAGCATGTCGTGGCCACAGTTAGTTTCGTGTCTGTTTGGCTGGATCGGGTTTGCTTCTTCTCGATCGGTCTAAATGCATCTCGGTTCTCCAAGTCCTGCTGAGAAAAATATTACAAAATACCTATGTTCATTTTCGACTCACGTATTTTATTCTAAATAAATAATAAAATAAACCCTACGTGGAGATGATAGTCCATGATCTAAAATATACATGCCCGAGAAAATAATAAATTACATTTAATTTTCTAGGAATCACAGTTTTGGAAAAAATACTTTATCATATATAATAATAAAATAATACCATACATTCATTCGCATACATTCCCCTAAACATGCATGCAATTACAAGAATTTCATATATTATCAAATATAATCATACAAGAAGAAGAAAGAGAATTTTGGTCTCGATTTACACTATAAACATAGCACAACCAAACACTTTGATACCAATTTTTGGAAAAAATCTGGTTCAAGGATGGTTTTCTTGCACAACGGGAAATAAAAATTTTGAAAACCGACCCAGTTTATGATATTTATAGCAATAAACCCTAGACTGAATTTGCAACTGTGTTTTTGGATAGGCAGACCCTTGTTGCTTTTGACTTTCAACCAAATGATCTTCTCTGTTATTCTCATACCATGAACTATTTTGAGTATGGGCTCGAACGAATTGAAACAAAACACAGAACTAGAAACATTTTTCTTTTCTTTAAAGTGAAAACAAAAAATCTATTCTCAAATAGAAATTGACAGAGATTGTTATTCAAGAAAATAGATTCAATAGTTGAGAATTAACTCTCTCTATTTTTAGGTAGAATAACAATATCTTAACATTCTATAAATAGACCTACTGGTGCCATCTATTTATAGGGAGAGAAGGTAGAACCCTTGTTGAATTGTAAAAGTTTATTTCAACTAGAAAAACGAACTCCTAGTCTAACTAGAAGTATTGGTGGCTGCAACCCTAGTTAATATTACTAGAGTTTGACGTCCACCCCTTTAACATTAAGGACTTGTGAGCCTCTCCCATATCGGGTCCAATTACAAGTACTTCTTGGGCTATTAAATGAATACTTTATAATTCGATCCAACTCGATATTTGTTTTCTGTTTCCCAAAATAAAATACTTTATAATTCGATCCAAGTCAATATTTGTTTTTCTATTTCCTAAAATAAACTTTTCAATATATTTCCAATTAAAAAATCTTCTCAACCCAATTCTAATTCTATTAAAATCATTACGACTTTTCCGTCAAAGAATCTATAAGAAAATATATTTAATTTTTTTGTGTTTAACGGTTCACTATGACCAAATGATTTATTTCCATTTTCAAAATTCATTTAATTCAAAAATCATAAATTCATTTCTTAATTCTTCATTTTTCATTTTTCGTTTTCATTTTGGAGAAAACCATAGTCATTTCTAAATGTTTCTCATTTCTCCATTTTCACCATTTCTATTAATTTGATTAAACATGCAATTCATTTATGGTTTCAACGAACTAGCAGAAGGACCGATTGGACATATGCAATTGAGGCTCAAATGATTTATAATTAAGTTCTAGCTTTTCACTTATTAATTATACACTCATTTAGTCACAAAGTCATTCCAATATAGTATAGTGACTAAGATCTTCCCAACGGCATACCATTACTAAAGCAATTCGATCAATGTTTGTCCAATGACCTTGTCATAAGTGCGTTACCCTCATAGGATATCCTTAATCTCTTTGGGTTAATATTTGTTCTTCCAATATTATCATATTTTCTCTCATGGTAACCATTACATCTTTTTTCATGAAAAGTCAATTACTATCGAATAATAATCAAGTCATTTGTCATAAAGACGAATGGCCCATGGACATGTTTACTTTTCATCAACCATGTAATGTCAATGAGAGGATATTATTTACCCATGTCTTGGGCTATGAATTTCATTGTTGTGAATGACGCTACATACCGTAGAAGTTGTATTCCCAATGCACCAGATTTCTTTTCCTTATCTATTTGAACTCATGCTTTTACTTACATTAAAATATACAAGTCATGCATACATAGTCTATCATCTAATTAAGATTCAGGTATGCCACACTATGAATGTCACAACTAAATAAATCCATAAACGGATTCAGGATCTATTCTCTTTAGGTCCAGTCTGATGTACTGTCAATCCAGTTAGTCACATCTATGTCTCTATCTTCTGGGAGTCATCCGCTCCGATGCTCAGGACAAAGCATCTCCCTAATCAGACTTGATAGACGACATGTTATTCTTTCAATCAGTTTGCTCATTTTCAATTAGACTAAAGACATGTTTAGGTTCATCTACTAATATAAGTTGTCTTTCCGTATTACGATCTAACCACGTAATACCACTTAGTATTAGTGTAAACATTAGATAACCATTAAAGAACATTTCTTCTATTCTGTTTTGATTGCAAAAACCACATGACAATATTATACAAAGTATTAATGTAATTCATCAAAAATTTTATTAACCAATCTGTTCAAAAAAATTACAACTGTACATTGATGAAAATACTACACTTAGGGCACCAGATCCAATACCAACTCCGGGTCACAACCTAAACCTTTTCTCTGAACAATAGGAAGATCCAACTCTAGGTTACAACTTGAACTTGACTAAGGATTAGAATTTGTCTCATCTTGTATTCTTTCAAGTTCGGCTTGGCTCAGGAAAGTTTCTTGACCTTTTTGATTTGGTACGGGCAAATCGAGAATTTTCCTTCTTCCATAAACTTTTATAGCATCATCGAAAAGAAGAAGATGTTTATGATAGACAATGGGAGATTGATGGAACGACGAAAATGCGAAAGTGTACACAATCGCAACAAGTAATAAAGTGACAAGTAAATGCCGAGTTATTGTACCTACAGGGACTATAAAAAGAATTATTTATGAATGCAATTTTAAAAACACTTTGGTGAAGAAAAATATTTTGATTTGAGGAGGTGATTAAAAACTAGGATTTTAACTAAGTAAAATAAATAAAAACAAAATAAAAGTTCCAATGCAAGATTTCAAAAGATGATTTTAATCAAGATGACATAATTGTGCTAGATTAATTACATTTCTTAACTTAGAATTATTAAACTCATGTTTAAGTTGTTACGAATAGATTCACGACAACTTGGTAATTTGCTAACTTATGGACATACCTACCAAAATCCATTTATCTCTTGACTATATCTCTATGTCAATTCAACCGATTAAGCAACTTTTAGTAAGCAAACGTGTTAATGCACATACATACTTATGAAATTAAAATAATCTCCTGTACATATCTTTATGCCAATTCAAACAATTAATTCAATCTCATAAGCACATAAAATATTACATGAGGTTACAATGTATTTTTACCTTAAAACAATTTAATCATAATAATCTTGCAAGTTATGCAAGGCTAACGATCGTTAGATACCGTTACTAATTTAACCCTCGGCTATCTTAGATGAATAAACATGCACTGATTAAGTATTGTGTCAATTAATTACAATTTTAATCCGTTTAAATAATTAATTCATTAGTCACCTTACAATGGTAATGTAAGAATAACTTAGTTTTGGTTTTACTTAATCAAACATCTTACCGAGGCCTATAACGACACAAACACAATTTTAATAACTCAAGTAGATGAAATGCAATCAACCTAACACGAATTAAATTTAAGCCATATTAATTAAATTAAAAATATCAACATCACAAAAATTCATAGACATGTTCATCATAACAACAACAAAATTAAAAAGATAGGGAACAATAATTAAATCTAATGTTTCTCCGAGGCTTGACTAGTATGCTCAGCTCTTCCTTCTTCGCTTGTTCTTGTTGAACTGAGGCTTCCATGAACTTGAATGCTGCTCCAAATGGTGGTTGAATGACTCTTTTTCAAGAGGTGAAATCGGCAAAGGAATAGGGGAAGAAAATGAAGAACAATGGAAGGGAATAAAGAGAGAAAAGTGAGAGAGAAGTGAAGAAATGAATAGGTTTGAGATGTGTTTGAAGTTAGCAGCTAAGGGGTTATTTATTAATTGAAAAGGATGCTAAAAATATCCAAAATCAGCAGCCAAAGACTCCCCCCCATGGCCGGCCACACATGTGGCATGTTTTAAGATTTCAAACATGCTATTTTTAGGTAAGGGCAAATCTTGAGAGGCATGAATAGTGGAGGAGTTTGAATGCAAAGTGAAGGAGTCTTCAAGAGCCATTTTGCAAGACAAATAATCAGCCAAACAATCTGATTGGGTCAGAATGTGGGATAGTTTTGGGCTGCCAAGTGCTCGGTTAGATCAGTTTTCTCGATTCAGCTCAACTGGACCCTTTTTCATAATTAATTAACAATAATTTATTTAACCCAAATTAAACTGGATTAAAATTAAAATTAATTATATTATGAATTAATACACATAATTTGGACAGTCTTAAGTTGAAAAATAAATTCGCCTTGATGCTTCAAAATTGCTTCTCGATTTTGTACTTCTAATAGTATCTGCCAAGCCGTTTTTTGCCCTTTGTGCGAATCTATCGAAAATAATCAAAATTAATCAAAATTTGATATATAATTAATTAAAATTCAACATGTTCATAATTTGAGTGCAATTTAATTATTTTATAATAATTATATATTTTTCGACAAGAATTTTACCGAAACTACATGAATTTGAATTAAAAAGGGCAAGAAAAGTGTGTATATTTTTGTATTTCCAATTGATCAGGCATGGAATTTTATGGAGACATGTTGGATCAAGTCTAAACCTGAATCTGAAACGAGAAGCAGAATTGGAGTATTAAAAGGAGAAGATAAGATAGAGGAAAGATGAGGATTCTAAGAATTTGATTTAATAAGTCATGGCCAATCCCAATTCTGTGACTCTTTTGTGTTATTCTCCCCCTAATTGTAGAATTGGAGTAGAAATAAATTTCTTCAAAGAAAGTAACATCCATGGTATTATAAAACTTTCAGGTAGTAGGAAAGAAACATTTGTAGCGTTTTTGATTGGTTGAATATCCAAGAAAGATACACTTAAATGCACAAGCATCAAGTTTGCCATGGTATTGAGAATGGACATGAACAAAAGCAGTGCAACTGAAAAGTTTGAAAGGAATTTGTGACACAAAACATGAAGTAGGAAATTGACTCTAAAATGTTTGCAAAGGTAAGTAAAATTTGAAAACTCGAGAAGACATACGGTTGATAAGATATGTTGCCGTGAGAATGGCTTCACCCCAAAATTTTTTAGGAACATTGGCTTGAAAAAGTAAAGATCGGGAAACTCAAGGACATGATGATTTTTACGTTCAGTGACACCATTTTTTTATGGTGCGTCAACACAAGTACTTTGGTGAACAACACCGTGAGATTGGAGATAATAGTTGAAGAAGCCTTTGGTGTTATCAATTTTTAAGATTTGATTATTGGCTTTCAACTAGGTTTGAACCATGACATGAAAATGTTGAAATATGTGTTTGGTTTCAAATTTTTCTTTCATAAGAAACGTCTAACACAATTAAGTATGTAACAGCCCAAAATTGACCCTAGTCGGGAAGTGGTTTCGGGACCACAAAACCGAGTCATAAAAATAATTAATTTCCATATTCTATGCTTATTATGTGTGTACATGAGTATGTGGAAGTTTCATTCTCCAATTTTGCCAATTGCATGAGAAATTATTAAATAGGGATCGATATGAGACATGGTGAAAATATGATAGGCTAATTTAAAATGGTCTATTAATGCATGTTGTGAAAATGATGGGTTTGCATGTCAAATTACCCAAAATTTGAGCTAGTGGTTGGCCATGCTATGGGTGGAAACATGTTGGGAACATGTTGGCCTAGTGAGGTATGTAGGAAAAAAATAAAATAAGGAGTATGGGTAATAAAGAAAGGAAAAACAAAAAAATGAGTGGTTGTTTCCCCCCCATTGCCGTGAGCTAAAGAAAGGAAAAGAAAAACTTGTTCATCCTTTTTCATCCTCTTTTGACCGAAAATTCTAAGGGAGGAGGAAGGAGTTCTTGCTTCATGTTTGGTTTGGAAGAGAATTAGGAGGAAGTTTGGCCATGCATGTAACTAGATTGAGGTATGTTTGATATTATTCTTTGAGATTCATGTATATTTTAAGTTGTAAGTTTGAAATCTACCTAGCCATGGTTCAAACTTTGTTAAATGATGGAGATGATATTCGGCCATGCATGTTACATTCTTGGTTGGTATTTTGATGTTTGATGTTGTGGTGATGAGGCATGAAGATGAGTTAAGATTCGGCCTAGGTGGAGTTTGTGTTAATGCCATTGCATGCTAAATATGAAGCTTGTTAATGATGCATGTGATGGTGGATTGATGATTCTTGAATCTCTTTTTTTTTAGCATTTTTGAGTGAGCACATATGTGCATTGGTTGCTAGATGGGGAAGAATCGGCTAGCAAGTTGTGTGCTAAGGCCGAATATAATTTTTGTAGGTTAATGAGTAATGCATGTGCTAAATTGATGGAAAGGGAGAGGATGCTTTACTAGTGTATAAATGATATAAAGATTTTAGAAATTATTTTTGGTTAGGTGTATGTATGATTAGGTGTATTCGGCCATATGAGTAAATATATATAGATGATGTTAAATTTGATTATGTATAATGGGCCATATAGGGTACACATTGTGATATTAACTTTGATTCTCCATAATTGATCAAGTGGGTGATTAGTAAGGGTGATTGCCGAATATACTAACATACATATGCATGTGTAATTGGATTGTAAATATTTAGCAAGGCGGTTAAACTAGTTGATTTATTGATTAAGCTCAAGGAGTTAAAGGAGGAGAATCGAGCAAAGGCAAAGAAAAGATCATCGAGTAGCCGAGTTGGAACCATCTTACCCAACACAAGTAAGTCATTAAGCATATCTTTGGTATTGATTTAAAGGATCGTAATACCTATACCATTGTGTTTAATGAGATGAAATGTATACAAATGTATATGTAAGTAGAGATGAAATTTGTCGAATGTAAAAAGGAAGTGAAGCCTATTGAGTGGCTGGTTTTCGGCACTAAGTGTGCGGGCAATAAGTGTTCACGGTAATGAGATTGGCACTAAGTGTGCGGGTTTAAATTGTACAGCACTAAGTGTGCGAGTTTAAAGTACATGGCACTAAGTGTGCGTGGTTGATTATTAAGCACTATGTGTGCGAACCCAATATATATTTTCTATAAATTATTTACATTAAGGGTGCGGCCTTACCGAGTCGATTTTGGACAGCGGAAAAGGTAAGTGTGCGAACTTGAAATGCATGGCACTAAGTGTGTGAGTTTAAAGTGCATGGCACTAAGTGTGCGCAGTTGATTATTAAGCACTATGTGTGCGAACCCAATATATATTTTCTATAAATTATTTACATGAAGGGTGCGACTTTACCGAGTCAATTTTGGACAGCGGAAAAGGTAAGTACCTTGAGTTCATGGCTAATAGGCGCTATGTTTATATTTGGAGTTGAGCTTGGTAAGTTTTGAACCTATGTGACGATTATAGTTGAAGTCACGTACATAAGGTTCATTGTGGAATAGGTGAAAGTTCGTTTAATTGTATGATTATAGCGAAAATAAAATGATGTATGAAAGGCCAATGTAGGACTTGGTATGAGATTGAACCATAGGGTTTAAGGAACTATGGTATAGTTTGGTATGGATGGAGTACTTAACCTCATTTCATTGTTTCCTGTTGTGATAATTTTATTAATGGATGGTTGTGGAATGCTTATGGCTTACTGAGTTATATACTCATTCGGTGTTTGCTTGTCACCTATTCTAGGTTTCTTGGACTCGTCTCTTTTTGCGTGATCGTGCCGTCGTCGAAGTCATCACACCGGCTAGCAACCTTTGGTATTTTCTTCTTAGTTGGTCTAAGAGAACATTTCGGCATGTATAGGCTAATATGTTTTGTTGAAGTTTGGTATGTAAACTTTTAGCCATGCGAAAATGGCATAATGTTCGGTTGAATTTGGTTCTAATGTTGGGTCGTAAGTCTTGGTAATACGATTTTTATGCCATATGTCATGGTTGATTATTTTGGTGTTAAAATTCATGATATGGCAATAGTGTAGTAGGGGGATGTTTGACAATGATTAGCCTTTGGCATGGCTAGTCATGATCATAATTTGTGATATGTATGACGAATTACTAGTTAGATCAAGGAGAAATCACGAAATGGGCATAGTTGCTTTCGTAACAGATGCTGGCAGCAGCAGTGACATGAGATTGAAAAATCACTAAAAATATTAGGAGTGGAATTAATTGATGAATAAATTATGTATTCGAAGCTCGATGAGTCTATTTTCATATAGAAGCAACGAAAAGATCATATGGATAGTATGTTAAGAGATATTCAGGTTCTCGTGAGACAGGGCCAGAACGGTTTCTGGATTCCCTGTTCCGACTTTGGAAATTCATTATAAATTAACCAGAGAAAATTAGGAGTCATACCATATATGGATAGATTCCTCTCTGAGTCTAGTTTCTATAGAAACAAACGGCATCAGTATTGAAGCTCTGTGCAGGGAGATATCCAGGTCGTAATGCACAAATGTCAGTGTAGTCGATCCCTGTAACATGGGAGACTTTGACTAATAAACTGTACTAATTGGCCTGACCAAAAATTCTAGAAAAAAATATGTAGATGGACATATGAGTCTAGTTTCAGGAAAAAATCACGAAACTGATTTTCGAGTTGTGAAACTCAAGATATGATTTTTAAAGCGACTAGTATGCAGATTGGCAGTGTCTGAGAAATATTTTTATAAAGGGTTTAAAGTCTGTTAACACCTCGTGTTCGACTCCGGTGTCGGTCTCGGGTTCGGGGTGTTACATTTGATTGGTATCAGAGCTATGGTTTAGTCGGTTCTAGGACTACTATAGCACGTATGAGTCTAGCTATACATGCCGAATGTTAATGTTTAACTGTGTGATGACTTCTGACGGTTAAAATTTATATTTTGATTAGTAAATGGATCCCGGTGTAGAGAGAACCTTGGCGGATGACATTGAAAGTGTAGCGGCTGCTCCTGCACAAGGGACACCGCCTGTTGAACCTCAGTCATCTACGAATAATCAAGGTGAGGGGGCTAAACAAGCCTTCTTTACCATGATGAATGAGTGGGTCGCGCAGTATGCCCGAACCAATCCGGCTGTCCAACAATTCCCGAATTTGAATAATCCACCCCCGGAGCCAGTAATGCCATCAGTTACTGATCCTGTGAGGCTGAGTAAGCCACCTGTAGACTTGATTAGGAAGCGCGGGGCTGAGGAGTTCAGGGCCATAGTTACTGATGATGCTGAAAGGGCCGAGTTCTGGCTTGATAACACCATTCGGGTGTTTGATGAACTGTCATGCACACCCGATGAATGTCTAAAGTGTGCTATATCCTTGTTGCGGGACTCAGCCTACTATTGGTGGAGGACCCTGATTTCCATAGTCCCAAACGAACGAGTAACTTGGGACTTCTTTCAGACGGAATTTCGAAAGAAATATATTAGTCAACGGTTCATTGATCAAAAGCGTAAGGAATTCTTGGAACTCAAGCAAGGCCGTATGACAGTATCTGAATACGAACATGAATTCGTAAGACTCAGTAGGTATGCCCGGGAGTGTGTAGCTGATGAGGTTGCTATGTGCAAAAGATTCGAAGAAGGATTGAATGAAGATTTAAAGCTACTAATGGGTATTTTGGAAATAAAAGAATTCGTAACACTAGTCGAACGAGCCTGCAAGGCGGAAGAACTTGGAAAGGAGAAGAAGAAGGCTGAATTTGAAGCTAGAGACTATCGTAAAAGATCGACGGGTAAAGCTCCGTTCTCAGCCGTAAAGAAGTTCAGGGAGGACACTAATAAGTCGAGGACGACTGCGGGAATTTCCATCAGAGCAAGACCATCGACGGACTCCCGAGCTACTTCGGTAGCTAGTGTGGGCAATAATCGTCTAGAGAAACCTGAATGTCCCCAATGTGGAAGACGACACATAGGTGAATGTTGGGGTAAGTCTATTAACAGGGCCTGTTACGGATGCGGTTCGAAGGACCACTTCATTAGAGATTGCACGGAGCTTGATGAGAAGAATAAGATTCAAGGTGCAGGACCTAGTGGAGTGACAACTAGAGGTAGACCACTGAGAATTTTAGGAGGTAGGGGTGGTAGTCAGAGAGGGACCTCTGATACGGCTGTTCGAGCCGAGAACCGTACTCCTTCTAGAGCATATGCCATTCGCGCACGAGAGGAGGCATCCTCCTCTGACGTCATCACTGGTACCTTCACTCTCTTTGATACTAATGTGATTGCATTGATTGACCCTGGCTCTACTCATTCATATGTATGTGAAACCTTAGCATCCAGTAAGACTCTACCTGTTGAGTCTACTGAGTTCGTAATTCGGGTGTCAAATCCCTTGGGTCGTTACGTGCTTGTCGACAAAGTGTGTAAGAGATGTCCCCTAGTAATTCGAGGTTCTTGTTTTCCGGTGGACTTGATGCTTTTGCTGTTTGATGAATTTGATGTTATTCTTGGTTTGGATTGGCTGACCGCGCATGATGCGGTTGTGAATTGCAAAAGCAAGACTATTGATTTGAGGTGCGCAAATAACGAGGTAATCCGAGTTGAGTCTACGGATTTGGAGGGGTTGCCAGCTGTAATATCAGCAATGTTGGCCCAGAAATATGTAAGAAAAGGGTGTGAAGCATACCTTGCGTATGTACTTGATGATAAAGAATTAGAAAAGAAACCCAAATCTGTGCGGGTGGTTTGTGAATACCCAGATGTTTTTCCTGAAGAATTACCGGGTTTACCACCTGTTCGGGAGGTAGAGTTTGGTATTGAGCTTGTACCTGGGACTACGCCGATTTCGATAGCTCCGTATCGTATGGCACCAACCGAGTTAAAAGAGTTAAAATCTCAGTTGCAAGAATTGACGGATAGAGGTTTTGCTCGACCAAGTTTCTCACCTTGGGGTGCACCAGTATTGTTCGTGAAAAAGAAGGACGGAACCATGAGGTTGTGCATTGACTATCGTCAACTGAATAAAGTGACGATAAAGAACAAATATCCGTTGCCGCGCATCGATGATTTGTTCGACCAACTGAAGGGAGCCTCAGTGTTCTCAAAAATAGATTTGAGATCGGGCTATTATCAGTTGCGAATTCGAGATTCGGACATACCCAAAACTGCTTTCAGAACGAGGTACGGTTACTACGAGTTCTTAGTGATGCCGTTTGGGCTCACTAATGCCCCTGCAGTATTTATGGATTTGATGAATCGGATCTTCAGACCATATTTGGATCGGTTCGTAGTTGTGTTCATTGATGACATCTTGGTCTATTCAAGAGATAAGATCGAACATGCTGAACACTTGAGATTAGTGTTGCAAGTTTTGCGGGATAAGAAGTTATATGCTAAGTTCAGTAAGTGTGAGTTCTGGTTAAGAGAGGTTAGCTTCTTGGGTCATGTGGTATCCGCATCGGGTATTCGAGTTGACCCGAACAAAATCTCAGCCATACTTAACTGGAAACCTCCGAGAAATATTACTGAGGTTTGGAGCTTTTTGGGACTCGCCGGTTATTACCAACGATTTGTCAAAGGTTTCTCGATGATAGCCACACCAATGACGAAGCTACTTCAAAAGGATGCTAAGTTCGAATGGACGGAGAAATGTCAGAAAGGCTTCGATCAACTGAAAACTCATTTGACTGAAGCTCCAATTTTAGTGCAACCCGAATCAGGCAAAGAGTTTGTCATTTATAGTGACGCATCCCTACTCGGGTTGGGTTGCGTATTGATGCAAGAAGGCCGAGTTGTGGCCTATGCGTCGAGACAATTGAAGCCACACGAGAGAAATTATCCAACCCATGATCTCGAACTAGCCGCCATCGTATTCGCTTTGAAAATATGGCGACATTACTTGTTTGGCGAAAAGTGCCATGTATTTTCGGATCACAAAAGTCTCAAATATTTGATGACTCAAAGAGACTTAAATCTACGACAAAGACGTTGGCTTGAGTTGTTGAAAGATTACGAACTTGTCATTGATTACCACCCGGGAAAGGCTAATGTGGTTGCGGACACCTTAAGCCGGAAATCGCTGTTTACTTTACGAGCGATGAATGTGCACTTGTCTGTTCTACCCGACAATGTGTTAGTAGCTGAATTAAAGGCCAAACCATCATTGATTCATCAAATTCGTGAAGCTCAGAAAGTCGACGATGAATTGGTTGCAAAATGGGCTGAATGTATTCCGAATATGGAATCCGAATTTCAAATTGATGATGACGATTGTTTGAGGTTCAGAAGTCGGTTGTGTGTTCCAAGAAATTCAAAACTCATTTCGATGATTCTGAATGAAGCTCATTGTAGCCGAATGTCAATTCACCCGGGGAGTACGAAAATGTACAACGATTTGAAACGACGGTTTTGGTGGCATGGTATGAAACGGGACATCTCCGACTTTGTTTCGAGATGTTTAATATGTCAACAAGTGAAAGCGGAACATCAAGTGCCTTCAGGATTACTTCAGCCGATCCTGATACCCGAGTGGAAATGGGATCAAGTCACAATGGACTTTGTGTCCGGACTACCATTGTCAACAAGTAAGAAGGATGCGATTTGGGTTGTTGTTGATAGACTGACTAAGTCGGCTCACTTTATCCCCGTGCGTACGGATTTTTCATTGGATAAACTAGTCGAATTGTATGTTTCTCAGATTGTGAGATTACATGGAGTACCTATTTCTATCGTGTCGGATAGAGATCCGAGATTCACCTCGCGATTTTGGAAGAAATTGCAAGAAGCTTTGGGTACCAAGCTGCATTTTAGCACCGCTTTTCATCCCCAAACCGATGGTCAATCCGAGCGGATAATTCAGATACTCGAGGATATGCTGAGATGCTGCATCCTTGAGTTTAGTGGTTCATGGGAACGGTATGTACCTTTGATTGAATTCGCTTACAACAATAGTTTTCAATCAAGTATTAAGATGGCACCTTACGAGGCTTTGTACGGTCGCAAATGCTGTACACCATTGTTTTGGACCGAGCTCGGTGAAAGTAAAATTTTCGGAGTTGATTTGATTAAAGATGCCGAACAGAAAGTAAAGGTAATCCGTGAAAGTCTGAAGGCAGCCACAGATCGTCAGAAATCGTATGCGGACTTGAAACGAAAGGACATTGAATATCAGGTGGGAGATAAAGTATTCCTTAAAGTTTCGCCTTGGAAAAAGGTACTCAGGTTTGGCCGTAAGGGCAAGTTGAGCCCGAGATTCATTGGGCCGTACGAGATCTCCGAACGAGTTGGTCCGGTTGCGTATAGATTGATTTTACCCCCTGAGCTTGAAAAGATTCACGACGTCTTTCATGTTTCGATACTTCGACGCTATCGATCTGATCCATCGCATATAATTAGCCCATCAGAGGTTGAAATTTGAGCCGATATGAGTTATGAAGAAGAACCGATACGTATCCTAGCTCGTGAAGTGAAGGAGTTGCGAAACAAAAGGGTTTCGTTAGTGACGGTGTTATGGCTCAAACATGGGATCGAGGAAGCTACTTGGGAAACCGAGAGCTCGATGAAAGAACGATACCCAAACCTATTTACCGGTAAGATTTTCGGGGACGAAAATTTCTTAAGTGGGGGAGAGTTGTAACAGCCCAAAATTGACCCTAGTCGGGAAGTGGTTTCGGGACCACAAAACCGAGTCATAAAAATAATTAATTTCCATATTCTATGCTTATTATGTGTGTACATGAGTATGTGGAAGTTTCATTCTCCAATTTTGCCAATTGCATGAGAAATTATTAAATAGGGATCGATATGAGACATGGTGAAAATATGATAGGCTAATTTAAAATGGTCTATTAATGCATGTTGTGAAAATGATGGGTTTGCATGTCAAATTACCCAAAATTTGAGCTAGTGGTTGGCCATGCTATGGGTGGAAACATGTTGGGAACATGTTGGCCTAGTGAGGTATGTAGGAAAAAAATAAAATAAGGAGTATGGGTAATAAAGAAAGGAAAAACAAAAAAATGAGTGGTTGTTTCCCCCCCCATTGCCGTGAGCTAAAGAAAGGAAAAGAAAAACTTGTTCATCCTTTTTCATCCTCTTTTGACCGAAAATTCTAAGGGAGGAGGAAGGAGTTCTTGCTTCATGTTTGGTTTGGAAGAGAATTAGGAGGAAGTTTGGCCATGCATGTAACTAGATTGAGGTATGTTTGATATTATTCTTTGAGATTCATGTATATTTTAAGTTGTAAGTTTGAAATCTACCTAGCCATGGTTCAAACTTTGTTAAATGATGGAGATGATATTCGGCCATGCATGTTACATTCTTGGTTGGTATTTTGATGTTTGATGTTGTGGTGATGAGGCATGAAGATGAGTTAAGATTCGGCCTAGGTGGAGTTTGTGTTAATGCCATTGCATGCTAAATATGAAGCTTGTTAATGATGCATGTGATGGTGGATTGATGATTCTTGAATCTCTTTTTTTTTTAGCATTTTTGAGTGAGCACATATGTGCATTGGTTGCTAGATGGGGAAGAATCGGCTAGCAAGTTGTGTGCTAAGGCCGAATATAATTTTTGTAGGTTAATGAGTAATGCATGTGCTAAATTGATGGAAAGGGAGAGGATGCTTTACTAGTGTATAAATGATATAAAGATTTTAGAAATTATTTTTGGTTAGGTGTATGTATGATTAGGTGTATTCGGCCATATGAGTAAATATATATAGATGATGTTAAATTTGATTATGTATAATGGGCCATATAGGGTACACATTGTGATATTAACTTTGATTCTCCATAATTGATCAAGTGGGTGATTAGTAAGGGTGATTGCCGAATATACTAACATACATATGCATGTGTAATTGGATTGTAAATATTTAGCAAGGCGGTTAAACTAGTTGATTTATTGATTAAGCTCAAGGAGTTAAAGGAGGAGAATCGAGCAAAGGCAAAGAAAAGATCATCGAGTAGCCGAGTTGGAACCATCTTACCCAACACAAGTAAGTCATTAAGCATATCTTTGGTATTGATTTAAAGGATCGTAATACCTATACCATTGTGTTTAATGAGATGAAATGTATACAAATGTATATGTAAGTAGAGATGAAATTTGTCGAATGTAAAAAGGAAGTGAAGCCTATTGAGTGGCTGGTTTTCGGCACTAAGTGTGCGGGCAATAAGTGTTCACGGTAATGAGATTGGCACTAAGTGTGCGGGTTTAAATTGTACAGCACTAAGTGTGCGAGTTTAAAGTACATGGCACTAAGTGTGCGTGGTTGATTATTAAGCACTATGTGTGCGAACCCAATATATATTTTCTATAAATTATTTACATTAAGGGTGCGGCCTTACCGAGTCGATTTTGGACAGCGGAAAAGGTAAGTGTGCGAACTTGAAATGCATGGCACTAAGTGTGTGAGTTTAAAGTGCATGGCACTAAGTGTGCGCGGTTGATTATTAAGCACTATGTGTGCGAACCCAATATATATTTTCTATAAATTATTTACATGAAGGGTGCGACTTTACCGAGTCAATTTTGGACAGCGGAAAAGGTAAGTACCTTGAGTTCATGGCTAATAGGCGCTATGTTTATATTTGGAGTTGAGCTTGGTAAGTTTTGAACCTATGTGACGATTATAGTTGAAGTCACGTACATAAGGTTCATTGTGGAATAGGTGAAAGTTCGTTTAATTGTATGATTATAACGAAAATAAAATGATGTATGAAAGGCCAATGTAGGACTTGGTATGAGATTGAACCATAGGGTTTAAGGAACTATGGTATAGTTTGGTATGGATGGAGTACTTAACCTCATTTCATTGTTTCCTGTTGTGATAATTTTATTAATGGATGGTTGTGGAATGCTTATGGCTTACTGAGTTATATACTCATTCGGTGTTTGCTTGTCACCTATTCTAGGTTTCTTGGACTCGTCTCTTTTTGCGTGATCGTGCCGTCGTCGAAGTCATCACACCGGCTAGCAACCTTTGGTATTTTCTTCTTAGTTGGTCTAAGAGAACATTTCGGCATGTATAGGCTAATATGTTTTGTTGAAGTTTGGTATGTAAACTTTTAGCCATGCGAAAATGGCATAATGTTCGGTTGAATTTGGTTCTAATGTTGGGTCGTAAGTCTTGGTAATACGATTTTTATGCCATATGTCATGGTTGATTATTTTGGTGTTAAAATTCATGATATGGCAATAGTGTAGTAGGGGGATATTTGACAATGATTAGCCTTTGGCATGGCTAGTCATGATCATAATTTGTGATATGTATGACGAATTACTAGTTAGATCAAGGAGAAATCACGAAATGGGCATAGTTGCTTTCGTAACAGATGCTGGCAGCAGCAGTGACATGAGATTGAAAAATCACTAAAAATATTAGGAGTGGAATTAATTGATGAATAAATTATTTATTCGAAGCTCGATGAGTCTATTTTCATATAGAAGCAACGAAAAGATCATATGGACAGTATGTTAAGAGATATTCAGGTTCTCGTGAGACAGGGCCAGAACGGTTTCTGGATTCCCTGTTCCGACTTTGGAAATTCATTATAAATTAACCAGAGACAATTAGGAGTCATACCATATATGGATAGATTCCTCTCTGAGTCTAGTTTCTATAGAAACAAACGGCATCAGTATTGAAGCTCTGTGCAGGGAGATATCCAGGTCGTAATGCGCAAATGTCAGTGTAGTCGATCCCTGTAACATGGGAGACTTTGACTAATAAACTGTACTAATTGGCCCAACCAAAAATTCTAGAAAAAAAATATGTAGATGGGCATATGAGTCTAGTTTCAGGGAAAAATCACGAAACTGATTTTCGAGTTGTGAAACTCAAGATATGATTTTTAAAGCGACTAGTACGCAGATTGGCAGTGTCTGAGAAATATTTTTATAAAGGGTTTAAAGTCTGTTAACACCTCGTGTTCGACTCCGGTGTCGGTCTCGGGTTCGGGGTGTTACAAAGTATGATCATCAACTAACTATAATCGAGCACCAATTATATTAAGAATACAAAATGGCCCCCAAATTCCACCATGAATGAGAGAAAAAAGGTGACTTGGTTTGTATGATCCAAGTGAATAAGTGTTTCGAGTATGCTTTTCCAATTGGCAAAGTTCATAATAAAATAAATTGGGATTTTTATGGATGAATAAGGATGGAAACAAACATTTTAAATACAGAAAAGTTCGATGACCTAGACGAAAGTGCCACATCATGATTTCTCTTTCCTTATTAGAATGACTATCAAACTTAAAACTATAACTCAATGAATACTGATGACTAACAATGGATTGAAAGAGTGTTGACATATAGAACATAGAAGCTCGAATGAAAATCAACATTGCCAATTGTCCTCCCCGAGCTCAAGTCTTGGAAAATACAAGATTTAGAAAGGAATTTAGTTTTAGGTTGCGATTTAGTTTACTAACAGATATGAGTTACAGTCAAGTTCAGGTACAAATAAAATTGATTTGAGAATGGCGGTATTTGAGATACAAATGGTTCTTGTTCAACCATTTTGGTGCGTGTATCATTGGCAATACACATTGTTTGAAGGCTGTTACTAGATGATTAAGTTGCAAGAAGTGATTTGTCACCTGTCATATGATTGGAAGCACCTGAGTCTACAATCCAAGACGAGGAAGATGACTTGGTTGCATGTAGTACAAAATTATTAGAGCTTTGTATGGGGTTATTTGCCTTTTGTACGAGTTGCTGGAGAAGTTCTACGTGTTCTTTACTAAATGGAGCAAAATTACTAGGTTGAGATGTTTCAGAAAAAATAGCATTGTTTGAATTTGGTTTGGGGATAACGCTAGTAAGATATTCATCTTTGCTCTGCCCGCTTATGAACATCATCATTGATTGAGACCATTGAAGGTAGTTGTGGCCCAGGGGCGAAGCCAGAACAAATTTTTAAGGGGGCCGAATGAAATTTTAATTTTTTATAGTCTATATATTTACAATTTTTAAAAGATTAAATAGAATTTTTATAATTTTAGGGGGGCCAAAGTACAATTTTACATTTACTAATTTAAAATTTTAAGAAAAATTCAAGGGCCTAAACATAAATTTTCCAATTTAGGGGGAGCCAGGACCACTGCCACCCCCCCGGTATTCGCCACTGTTGTGGCCATTTATTTTATAAGTGGTAATAGAAGTTGGCCGAAAGGTTGCGGGAGTATTGAGAGAGGGATCAAATGTAGATGAATCCTTAGATGTTTGTTCAAATTCCGTCATGAAAAGATGATTTCAGGAAAAAGGGGAGGAAGGCTAGGGTTTATGAACCTCCAACTTGGATATCATGAAGTTTTGTGAGAATTGTGAAAAATGCTTCATTTTCTATTTTTGTGAAGATAAATCCCTATATATGCATATAATATCTTCTACATATAACCTTGATAGGCTCCTATAAATTAGGACATACAAAATCTTAACTGATATAGAATATCAGTATTTTAGGTAACTAATTTCCTAAGAATCAACTATCTTAACTAATATAGAATATCAGTATTTTAGGTAACTAATTTCTTAAGAATCAACTATATAGTGTGATACAACAAAATCACATACCTAGATTGATTTGGTACATTTTAAAAAGTGAATTAAATTTTAATGTATCATCAAGTGACAATCCGCGTATATGTCATATCAACAAAGTTAAAAAAATGTTAACTTTTCCATTCATTTTGAGGTAATTTGACAAATAACACAAGTTCAAGAGTCAAAAGAGATTAAAAATTAAATTGAGAGCTAAAATAATTTTTTTATAAAGTTAGAAGATCAAATAATTTTTTTTAAATTTTTTATCTATTGTATTCACCCGAGTGTAATAAAATTTAATTATTTTATAAATATTATTAATATATAATTAAAAAATTATAAATAAGTCTTGAACAACTCGTTAAGTTAAATCAATCGATTAAATCAAGTATTATAATAATAAAATATTGATTAAGTTTATTAATATATATTTTGTCGAAAAAAGTTGATTAAATATTAAAAAAAAACTGACTGAGTTGACCATTTAGTTACCCCCATCCACCGAGTATTGCTCTTGCTTTTGCATTATGGTCCGTACAAATCGTAACAACGACAATAAAAGTATTTTGACAAGGCAACAAGATTAAGATCTGCTCATATCTCTCTTTTTAAATTTTTATATTAATACAAATTAACAAATTATGGTTTTACTAACCTCTGACGATAGAACAAATAATTTTACTGAATTTTAAAAGTGAAGTAATTGAACGGATCAAATCAGGCAATCATTTAAATTCAAATCCATAGAAGAACAGCTATGGAAGCACACAATCAAGATTGGCTTAAAGAGACGTAGAGAATTTTAAGGACAAGAATACTTGATTACCCGTTATAGAACACAGGAGATGATGATACATCAGCAATCAATGATCTCACGGGGGCTTGACGAAATAGGGCAGATTTATCAAGTCTGTTTAGATATATATATATTTATATTTATATTTAACACATTCTTTAACTTTACAGTGGGGAAAAAGAAAACATAAAATGACTAAAGCTTGGTCAATGTTAAGTTGCACTTGCAGGAGGTTCATTGCCTTCAATTGTGTGTGTGGGGGGGGGTGTCAATAAGCTTGTGCTAGACAAATGAAATAAGCCATAATCGAAGATGTTGAGGTAGGGGCATTGATTGCGACGGCGAAATTCACTCTACCTCTTTATCATATTCAGGTTATAGCCTAGCAAACACCTAACCTGAACCTTTTATTAGCCATACCAGCTCAGTAGAGCTCTTACGAAGTTTTACGGCTTCTATTGAGCTTTTGCGATGGTTCGGCTAGATACACCGTGCAATAATTTGACAAATCCGAGAAAACTTAGCTTCCCATCAGTGTGCCTAATCCAGTCATGAAGAACAGCATGAACAGGCACAGATGGGCTCAGTCCGAGCTCCTGAAAGGTAATGGTAAAAATGCCAGAGGTTAGTCTAAGTTTCTGTTGCTTCACGATCTTACAAACATCCCAATAAAGCAAAACAGAAGAAAGAAATGGAACCTCACTGCTTAAGATAACACAGAAACTAAGTATTTGCAATATTAAATTTATTTTAAGTTATGAATAAAGATATCAACAATCGTATTTCATATAACGTTATTACTATAAATAGTATATCAACTGCACTCTTTAAAGGATGCCTTACGGTAAATATCAACAAATCCCAAAATCTCATGAAAAAGAAGCCACAATAATTTAGGCTCCTCATTTTTCTTGAAGTACTTATGCTGTACCCTTTTCGAGCACAAGTATGGGTATAAAATCCTCCAAATGCATGGGGAAACTAAGAAAGAAATGAACATATGCATGTTGGGCATACATATGTATCCGATACTTGCATTGAGTCCAAGTAACATAAACCATAATAAACATAACCATCAATAGTAGTTGAAAACTACAAAAAATAAAAGAGAATTAAATGAGACTTAAAGGCCCACTAAAGGGAAATAAATGCCCCTTAAATCACTCTTTCTATCATCTATTACACAATACCTTCACAATTGTGCAACAAATTTTATATCGACTGCACAGCTCTCTTAATTACAATTGATGCTGACGAGCAAGAAAAAAGTAAATCTTTTATCTCAAACATTATTCATTCTCTCTCTTCTTTCAATATCCTTAACAGTGAGGTGTTGTAGTAACATGTGTAGTCCAAGAATCAGTAGTCCATGTGAAGATAAAACCACAAAATCGAAGGGCAAATCATTTTCTCAAATAGGTGAAAATTGAAGTCTATAATTCTAGCAAAGGTTCAAAACATAATTGCCATGCATATGACTTAGTAAGTTTTCCATACCTGTCAGCCTACTCAAAGGAATTAAATAATCATCCGAATGAGGCATAGATGCAAAAACTTTGCAGGGGAGATCAACATACCGAAGCTAGCTCTTCAATGACAATAGGTCTGTTTCCTTCCTTCTCAAAGATTTCGTAAGCACAACGTGCATGCTGTTCCCACCGATCAAGAGCCTCCAGCTGATGAACAGTTAATGCAGCCGCACAGAACTCATCAAAGTCCATCCGTCTGTATTGAAGTGCATTTAGCTACCACAAAAGGAAAAACCGTACACAATTAGAGATTCATACCACCACTTAAATTTATATACATTTCCAAACAAAACAGAAAAAGATGAAGCACCTACCGATGCAAGAAACTCAGGGATGCGAGCATCCTTCATAGCATCTGTTGCATTTTTCATCAGAACCTGACCATAGCAATAGCATTAGATAACTATTCACAAGAAAACTGCCAAAAATTTTCAAGACTATGAACAGGGAAGGAACCAACCGCTTTGATATTTTCTAAGCTTATAGTGCCATTTTTATTTGGTTCCAATAATGCAAACTGCTCCTTCAAGTAAAACAGCTCATCCACAGTCAAAGTTTTAGACAGGGCCTGCAAAAATTACCAATAGAAGGGTATAAGAGCTACAAATCCCATGTAGAATGAGGAAAAAGTTCACATTATCAACCTGAGCCAGGCTTGGATAAGGATTTTTGTCCTCGGCCTGACCCAACCAGAATTTAAATTAAATACTTTTAAATATTTTTAATTAAATTTAATTATATAAATATTAATATAAAATTATATTTTTAATATTTTATTATTTTTAAACAGTAATATAAGCTTTTGGATGGGCAGGCAGGCAGGCCTGAGTTTTTTTTTAATTGAGCCTCAGCCCAGCCCATGGGCACCTCTAATCACCATATACGCACCCTTAAAGCAGCCTTCCGAAGAGATGAAGAACGCAGATAAGCCTTCATGAGTTTGAATATCAGTATATCCAAGGGCACTTTTACATCGTTATACTTTTTTATCCAGGGATGACCTGTGGCAAGCAATCGTGAGTAAAATTACAAGAATGTAAAAATAATGAATATGACAGAAGATGAGTCACGCACTCAGAGCTTGGGCTGCAGTCAATCTTTTCCTTGGGTCCTTATTCAGTAAACGCTTCACAAAATCCCTAGCCTCAGAAGATAGAGATGGCCAAGGTGCTTCATCAAAACTTGGATCAGCTTTTAGAACAGCTCGAAAAATCCCAGACTCTGTTCGAGCCCAAAATGGACGACTACCACACAAAAGAATATAAGCAATCACACCTATACTCCAGACATCTGCTTCTGTACTGTAAGACCTATGTAGAACTTCTGGTGCTACATAGTATGCACTACCAACAATGTCATTAAGCCTTTCATCTGAAATTGAAATTGAAAAGGAAAAAGAAAACATGAAGAAATTAATCAAATAACTAAAGCACTATGGCTTAAGCAATATGAATTTGAGTACAAACCCGGTTTCACAAAATCAGACAAGCCAAAGTCTATAGCCTTCAATTGTGAATTTTCATCCTTTGATGTAAACAAGAAATTCTGGTCACAGAAAATAGCTAAATTTAGTATAATATCATGTGGGCAAATTTTATTATATACCTATTAAAACCTCTGCTGCTAAGAAGATGAAAATGAAATATGCTAGAATGATGCACAACTAAGAAAACAAGCAGTAGTGGCTAGGCTTCGGTGACTGCTTAACCAGAATATTTAGCGCAAGGTTATCCTCAAGGAAAAGCCTTACATAAACCTTAGAAATCTTATATGGGACCACAAAACCAGTGTAATACCACCCAAAAAAAATATATCAGAAACCTTATTAGAACTGGAAAGATATTCACCTCAGGTTTAAGATCCCGGTGCACAACACCCTGGAGATGGCAAAAAGCAACAACGTTAAGTATCTGAATCATCACAGCTTTTGCATCATCCTCAGTGTATTTTCCGCCCCTGCATGATTAGAAGAATACACTTGATAAGTAATCAAATCCAAACTAAGTACATTCAGCCTCAAACTCTTATTTTGGAATCAGAATCAGAAGTAGCTATTATTAGAAAAAATACCTAGAAAGAATTCTGTCCAAGAGCTCCCCTCCTTCACATAACCTGAAAGATACATAGTAACTAATTAGAACCCATCACAAATCATCAAACCAAATGATCCTGAACACACTGAACCCAAAACCGAGTTCATGTTTTCATATGGTACTTACTCCATCACTATGTAGACATTATCATGGTCCTCGTAGGCATCATAGAATTGTACTAAATTGCTATGTCCAGATAGAGCTCTTAATATTTTTACCTCCCTTCTAACATCCTCAATGGCAATTGCAGTAGTCATCTATAAACAAAAACACAAAAATCAACAAGCATAACATATCAATTCAAGGCACAAAAATAGCTATTATACAGAAATAAAATTGTAGAACATAACTCCGTGAGTATACATTTTAATTCCGAGTTATGATTACTCTGTTAAAAAAAATCAGCAAATTCAATATTTAAATTCATTTTCTTATTTCCAGTAAGTATAAAAATCTAACTGAGGGTCTTCTAGTCGGATCTCGTTTTTTCCATTGTCAAAGAATTTTAATTCAAATCCATAAGCGCAAAAAGGCAAAAGTTCTAAGATTAAAATAAATAAAGTAGATAAAAACAAAAAGAAAATTAAAATCAAACCTTCGCTTTAGGTATAACTTTAACGGCAACTTGTTGTCCTTTAAGCTCTCCTTTCTTAAACTTCGCCGTACAAGTATAACCGAAATGGCCTCTTCCTACTTCGTCTCCGAGCTCATATTTGCTCCCGAAGTGCTTCGAGAAGCCGAAGCTCTTATCCAGTCCGGTACCGGTAGCTCCCGCTGCCTCTGCCTCGCTTCCTTCCGGGATCGCGGCCTCATTCGGCTTCACAGACCCGTCCCTCCGCGCAAGCACTGCCCTAATATGCTTCGCCGGAGACGGCGGAGGGAATGGCCTCCTGAAAAACCGTTTTGGAGTGGAATTGGTTGAAGATCTCGCCGGAGACTTTTTGGAAAACAAGTATTGAGCTGGACTGGGACTATAAAACGGGAAAAACGGCGATTTCTTGCCTTCATTGTTGGAATTGGAGCTTTCTTTTTCTTCTTCTCCTTGTTTACCTTGATCTTCCTTGGAGTTTACACCATCAGGTAAAGGAGAAGCCGAAACAGAGTTAGGCTTGCGGTGGATATCGTTATTCCGGGTATTGATAGAGGCATTTGTAGAATCAGAAGGGTTTGGGGAGGGTTTGGAGGTGCAAAGACCCATGGAAGAGTATGCCTATCTCTCTCTTTTCCCCGGAGAGTAGGATTTTGAATCTCTCCTTAAAGCCTTAAACCATTTCAACAAACTATAAAATTGAAATGAAAACTAATAATAAAAAAACTCAAAGCTTTTGTTGTCTATGCTGTTTGAAAGCGTTAATTGGTGAGATAAGGAAACGACGGGGACTTTACTTTTTCGCTTATCAAAAATTAATATTATAATTAAATTTTATGTATTTGAAACAGTAATTTTGACTTACCTCTACCAAATTCAGTATTTGTTATTCATTCATAATAAATATGGAAACATAATTATTTATTAAATTAAGGATGAATTTAGTATTAATTATAAAAACTAAAATTTTAATATAATTTCATACAAATGTCTTTTCATTAATTTTTAAGTAAATATTATTGTTTTGTAAGAAAAATTAAAATTAAATTTAGAACCTCGGCCAAATTCCTTTCAAAGTAATTAGCAAAATCATTTTAATCTTGTTGTGGTTAGTATGTTATGTTATGTGGTAATGGAAAAGATGGGTTAGCTTTTTCGTGGGACAGTCCAGTGAATATGATTTGGACTGTTTCCACGTGGCGCAATCTTAGGTGGGTGGCTAATTAATTTAGTTTTGACATGCAGTAATTTGGTGGCGAAATTTCGCGTTCCTCTATTTTTCTTGTTGAGTGTTTACTCACTTGCTTCAGGTTGGGATGTCGATTCTCCCTTTTTATTTATTTATTTTTTTTAGTACCAGGAGTCGTTATACTACAATATTTTTTTATTTTATTCCTTCCATTAAAATACCTTCAAATTAATTTTATATATTAAATAATTTATTATTAAATTATTAATAATTTAGACAAAATATATCATACTCAATAGATTTATACCCATAAAAACCTAACCATTCTAAAAAAAAAATACGCATGGTTGGATCATATATAAATCAATTAGATATGATTTATTTGTCTAAAAAGGTAAATTTTAAATTATACATGAACTTTTATCAAATGTGCAATATCATATATGAATTTGATAT